>NC_041403.2:137679283-137979283 GCF_900747795.2 Erpetoichthys calabaricus
AATCCTTACCGCCTTCCACTGTCGACCAAGGGGCCTGAGTTGCCTCGAATGCTTGCATATTGTAATCTTTTTTAGTTAGCCAATAAAAGGTGTCATTTTCCTTGACTTCTCACTACATTCATAATGGCTAACACAGTATAACATCCTAGTACAACAGAACACAGTAAAGGCAAACATATACATGTGCAAAGTACATGCAAGGTAATTATGAATAATAATTAAGTTAATAATAAATATCAAACAGGAGATTTGAGGAAAATGCAAAATTAAAAATGTACAAATGTAAGAATGCATTAAAGAACACGATTATGTTTCAAACCATGTACATTACACACTATATCATTTTAACATCCACACATATAAAATTGTAAGGCTAATCTGTCTGTAACGTAAAAACTCACACTCCCCTGGCTTTTGAAGCTGTGTCTTGGTCTCAGTTGAGAGCTAATGCCATGACACATACAATGCAGCCCATGGTTTTTTGCAAATGTGGCACAAAGGGACCAAAATTTTGCTGCAATGACCTCTCCTGACTGTCACAGACACAGCACCACACCGTTTTAACATTTCATAGGTCCCTGCTGTGATGTGAAATTTTGCATACAAGTTGATAAATACTTTGTATGTCTTTATTTGTAACTTAGGCAAAGCAATGTAATATTAGTGTTACATTAGTGAGAAGCATTCATGTTTACCCTCTAGGACTAAGTAAGGACAGTGAATTTTATGACAGGGTTGGGGGAAGTGCCTCAAACAAGTTTACCAAATATTTCTCTGCTGGAGTCTTTCAGTTCACCCCCACAGGACAGCCAGGCTGCCTAGCTGGCAAATTTCACCTTAACCATATGGTTTGGAGGGCAGGTGTGAAGGTATTCTGTCCCCCCATTGGTCTGAAGTATGGCTGTTTGGAACTGTCTTGTATCAAAAGCCTTTAAGTACCATGACGCCCTATTGGTTCTAGGGGTTGGACAGGAAACCTATAAATTTGCTTGCTTTACCCAACTCCCTCTCTCTTACCAAACTGATGAAAGACCATCTCATGCCATGAACTGAAAAGGATAACACAATGAAGAGCACAACTCGGCAGCCATATTGAGACAGGCATATGGTCTGTTCTGAAGAAAGCTGATCACAAATGATGCCTTAATTAGAGACATTTTAAGTAACTAACAAGTCTGTGTGCTGCCTGAACCAACACATCACCATTTATTAGGTTGTATGGTTGCCAATATTCAAATGTACTTTGCATATTGTCATTGTTTATGAATATTATCAATAATACATTATTTAAAGTGTAACTTAACTCCTGCTTGCCTTTTACTACACCTAATTTCCCGAGGTTATAAATGTAGAAGGGAAGATGGGGAGACGTTATATGGTATAATAACTTATAAACAGTTTGTGAGATTTGAGGCATTCTGACAAAGGCTACATATTAATAATACAAAAGGGGAGAGTAGAGTAATATATTATTCTACCAAGACAAAACAGACCCTGAGCAAGTAGTACAGAAATATACACAGGCATCAGAAACACTGTGGGCCCCTATGTTCCTGGGGCCCCTGGCCATTGCCCATACCTGCATATTGCCCCGGCCACACCTGACATTACAGGATATGCATAGCTGCATGTGCCAATGTCCTTCTTATGACAAGTATGAACAACCTGTTATGTCAGACAGCTGTTATGACATGATGTTTAAGTCCTTCATATGGCTAAGACAAGGCCGTGCGGCGAAATTCATAGGACATGAACAGCCACATGCCCAGGTATGCTACATCTCCCTTTCCTAAGAAGAAGAAGGGCCAAACAGATGGCCAAACACACCACTGCACTGATAGAGATGTGATCCCTCAATTGTACATGGCTGGTTGCAATTTAAGCCTTCAACAACACACGCACATCTCCTCGTACCAAGGCCAACAGTATGCAAAATCCTACATCACTGACATGTCAAGTACGGCCAAGCGAGGAACATGCAGGTTGACCTTAACACCAACTTCAACAACTGGAGACCCTCACAATAATATTGACAGAGTGACTAGGACTGCCTCCTTTTGTGAGAGGTACAAGCAACACCTGTGCTCACTTGCCTTCATGTCATTTCTTAGATAGGATATGAAACGTGGTGACAACTGCTGGTAGCGACTAGCATTAAATAAGCAAGCTGATCCTTGTTTACCAGCCCCAAATCCTTACCGTCTTCCACTGTCGACCGAGGTGCCGGCAACCTCCAAAGTGTGACCTTGGTTCATGTGTGTCTTGACAGCTGCAATCATACATGCTTCCCGTGAAAGAACTGGAAGAAAACCAGAGACATCGACTGACTTGTCGAATACACTTGACACACTTCATCATAAAAGAAAAGAGCAAATACAGCAATTCAATAATGAAAACCATCAGCTGCTACAACTATGTGTTGGCATACCAAATACATGAAATTTTCACTGACAACCAGCAACAGACCATAAGACAAAAACATGTTACCACACTTGCTAAAGCAAGATTCACACCTGAGAAACATGCTGATGCCATGGCCCACTGATGGGCCAAACTGAGCCCCCAGTAGAGATTGTAATAAAATAAATTCACTCAAAAAAACTGAACAAAGAGTTGGGGAATTGCTCCGTATAATGTCCGTCAGATGTTGTGAAGATCTGTATGAAAAATTATCAAAAAACCAAAGCATTTGACAAAATACAGAGTTGGCATGAGGATTTATATACAAAATGGGAACCGGAAATGAGCAGGCAGGAAATGACACCAATATAGAGAGACGGAAGTGATTATGGCGGAACTGGAAGTGAGGTCATCAGTAGCAAAGCCGGAAGTGGCGTCATCACAGTGGGACCGGAATTGATGTCATCCATGGGAGCCAGAAGTGACATCATCATGGCAGAGCCGAAAGTGAAGTCATCACGAGGAACCAGAAGTGTCGTCATCACAATGGGACTGGAAGTGACGTCATCCTTGGGAGACGGAAGGGGGATTGTATTGGAGGTAAGTGTGTGAGATCATTATTTTTCTTATTTTGCTCTGTTGAAAGAGAGAGAGAGAGGCATTAGTATCCAAAATCAACCCTTTATCTCATGGTATATCACTCATCTTAAGGCTTGTTGGCTGCCTCTCAAGCGCATGTGTGTGACATGATTAAGACCCTGATAAACACACTCATGTGACTCCTTGGGTAAAAACAAGTCTTCCACCACTTATCGTTTACACCCACTTATAAATATTGCTTTTGGAGCCCGTTTGTTAGATGAACACTGCTTGTATTGCTTTCTCAACGTCTCATGTACTGAGGGACATTATCAATTCCACAGGAAGTACAAGATAGAATGGAATGGACCCCACTTTCTCCTACAGCTCATGTTGATACTCTTGTTTTGAAAGTCATAGAAACATATTAACAGAAGAATGAGCTTTTCAGTGAGTAAAAGTAATTAATAACTTTTCTTTTTCTGGTTGTGAGACATTTATTCAAACCCACTGTATAATAGGTCAGTGCTAATATTTGGTTTTCAGGCCTACTTTGGAGTCAGTTTTTGATTTTCAGTTAATCAACTTTAAGTCATCCTTACAACATTAATGAATACTTCTACTCAAGCTTTTGGTTTAATGTTTCATCACATTCTTGCATTGCTTCATCTTTGTGCTTTCTATATTCCCTTCTTTTTTCAATACAACATTTATTTTGTTTTAGATTTCCACATTAAAACACCTCTGAGTGCTTTTTACCTTCTCTTTTATTTGAGGACCACACAACCACATACTCAGTATAAACAACTCCTTATCTTTGCCATCCATTACAGCCTCTATTGATATTCCCCAGTGACATGATGCCTATGTGTTCAAAGTTCATATTCATTGTAATGATCAACTACAAATTGCTTGTCATTTGAGGACTGGTAGTCAGTGTGTTCCACTTGTAACATAATAATTGCAGAGCTTTCACAACTGACATTTAATGAAATTTAAGGACTGACAATTGAAATGACATAAATGACTGTGCTATAAAACACACGTAAGTGGTTGCCCTATGGCCTTCTATCTTAATATTACTAACTCATGTCACTGATTTCAGCTATTAAAAGATCAGGGATATAAACACAATCAAACCCTGAAGCACATTCCCAGTTGAGTTACTATTGCCATGGAGGAACGCTGAGGCAGTAATATTAATTAGATCATTAATATTAAATTATAGTAACTTCATGCTGAATGTGCAGTCTTTTCCTTAAACCTTTCTGACAACTACAGAACTTGGTGATGTCTATGACATCTCAGTTACTCTGTTATGGATATGAAGACAAGAAAACACTGTCAGTTAAGTACAAACAGACGGAGAAGCTGATGTGTGCTTTGCAAACGCTAGAGGCTGCTGAGAATTTTTGGTGGTTTTTTTGGAGTGAGATTTAAATTAAAAAAATACATTTTGCTCTTAAACTTGGGTTTTGGTTGCCGCTAAGGAACCTTGTGGGAATTTTTAAAGCTTTTTTCCCTTTAAAAGGGTTTTTTTGCTTTTTTTTTGACTGCACAAGAGCAAAAGTAGCTGGGTGTTTGGAGGTGCACTTGGAAAAGTTACTTGTACTTGTACTTGTTATCTGTATTTGAATTATCATCGAGGAGGCAGGGTAGAAAGCAGCAGTAACTGATATCTGTATTTGTAAGCAAATAACCGCCTAGTCCTTGTAACAGCGATTCCTTAGTTTAAAGGAAAAGAAAAAAAAAAGAGTCCACTGCTGACTTCAAAGAAGTAAAGGGGAAGGCTCAGTGGTGCACAGATAAGCGGCCATCGGTTAGACACCGATCAGGCACAAGGGGCTGCAGGAGCAGATAAGGTATTAAAGTTTTATTTATTTGTTTATTTTAGATTGAACAGTCCTTAGCGGTCCAGAGGTAGAACAGTTAAGCGGGTGACAGCGTAAGGGTTCATTAATACAGGAGAATACAAACAGTGCGAGTGGAGAGCTGTTAAGTAAGGCATAAGGGCTCGTTTATACTTCACGCTCAGAACGCATATGCGCATGCATCATGGCTGCCACACGTACCCAGTGTTCATTTGAAATTAACTGAGTGCGAGTGGCAGTACCAGCAAAAAGTCGGGGGGCGCAGTGTGATAAAAGTTTAGAATGTGACGTCAGAGTTTTTGTTTACTATCTATATGTGACAGAAAGCCACTATGTGGATCTTACGGGATCGGTGTGCGCGCTTCGAAGTTTAATGAATGATTCGATGTAGTGAAGTAAAATGCTGACATACAGTTGCTTTTGTGCTGCTTTTATATTCAAGCGTTGAATATTCCCCAACGTAATGACACAATACAATTTAAAAGTCTCACATACCATCTTTTGTGTCATCTTTTTTTTTTTCTGGGACTTCCTCCTGACCTGGCAGGAGTGACAAACATCAATAAATCACCACACAGAACACATTAAATGTATGATATTCCAACTTTCTGCACATTTAGAATCCTAAGATTTATACTTGATATCACTTTAATGATGAACTGCATTAAAGTATGTATGTTACATTTTACAGATAAATTGTTAATTTCATCTAAATAATGAATACTGTTAATAATTACACACATGGGGGTGACACGATGGTGGAGGGATAGCACTGCTGTCTCGCAGGGAGTCACATCGCCTGTATTCCCTGCCTGGAGTTTACATGTTTTCCTGGTGGGTTTCCACACTGTGCTCCGGTTTCCTTCCAAAGATATGCAGATTTGGTGGCACTAAAATGACGCGTTGATCTTAACCAATACATTTTCATGTTTGTTTATTAGTCATATGCGTAGAATTTCTCCTTATTTTCGGTTCAGTGTTTTAGTGTTCACTGTTTTTAGAATAGTGTAATTTTAATTTTGCTAACAATTTGAATGTAGGCCCCTCTTGATCTTGAGGCCCTAGGCTGAAGCCTAGTTAGCCTATAGGAAAATCTGGCCCTGGGCACATCCCTGGATTGATGGGTTTAATCATTAAACATCCTTTTCAGAGATATTGCGGTAAGGTGTCATCGAAATTTAATGGGTGTTCCAGGCAATTCACAACACAACGAAGCCAAACCTGTTCTCAGCGTGATAATATCTCGCACTGCCCCTGGTGGATTCCTCCAGATTTACGTAAAGTACGCACGCAAGTATAAACAGTAAAACCCTTGCGTAGCAGGAGCGTCCGCTGGAGCATGCATCATCATGTGAAATATAAACCCAGCCTAAGAGGAGCACAAAGTTAGGAGAAGAGACAGAGAAAAGTAAAGTTAACCTCCTAGAAGGAAAAATAGCAGGCAGCTGAGAGGGGGAACAGTGCAGGAGCTTAAGGAGAAAAGGTGTAAAACAGCTTTAACAGTTCGTAGTGTTACCATTTAAGTTAAATCATTTAATTTTAAGAAAAAAAAAAGTTAAGGCAGTTTTACTAATCCTAAATCAAATTTTAATAATGAGGCCAATGCAATGCAAGTCCTTTTGGATGTTGGACTATTTAGATGGCACAATACAATACAGTTTATTTTTGTATAGCCCAAAATCACACAGGAAGTGCCGCAATGGGCTTTAACAGGCCCTGACTCTTAACAGCCCCCCAGCCTTGAGATGATGGTTTGGAAGAGCCAGTTGTCTATGAGGGCTACATCTGTAGGAGATGCCAGCTGATCCAGCACCTTGAGCTTAGGATGGAGGAGTTGGCTGATCTGCATTGCAATAGATAATTGGCAGACCTCGCCCAGGTGTCCTTTAGAGAGATAGAGTGCACCCCCAAGGTGGCGCGGGAGGGGATTCCATACCAGACAGGTAGAAATAGGTGGGTCATGGTCACAAGGCTTAAGGTAAAGGGTACACACTGTCCGGGGCCATCAACCCCAGAATTAGAAGAGTCAAACCGATATCAGGTCCTTGCGGAGCTGGATGGTGTCTCTGATGATTCTGAGGTGGTAGGCAATGATGAAGAGCCCCAACGGGCCACCTCAAAACCAGTTCCCAGAAAGAGAGAGGTAGTGATAGTTGGGGACTCAATCATTAAGGGGGGTTGAAGCGCAGGTGTGCTCCAGAGAGAGAGAGAGAGTCTTGCACAGTGTGTTGCCTTTCTGGTGCACAGGTGGGGGACCTCCCTGGATGGGTGGATAGGCTCTTGCCCAAAGTGGAGGTGGATCCAGTTGTCATTGTCCATGTTGGAACAAATGACATACATAAGGGTAGTCTGTCAGTTCTGTGATCCAAATTCAAAGAGTTAGGTGCCAAGCTGAGGAGCAGAACTGGCAAGGTAGTCTTCTCTCAAAGTTCTGCCTGTGCCACACGCCAGTCCAGGTAAGATTGAGGAGATTAGAAGGCTTAACATGTGGCTCAAATCTTGGTTCAGGGTAGAAGGGTGTAGATTTATGGTGCATTGGGACTCCTTTTGGAACAGATGGACCTGTTCCGCCATGACGGGTTACATCTGAACTGGAAGAACACAAATGTATTGGGGAGACGTATGAGTAGGCTAGTCGAGGAGTGTTTAAACTAGGGAATGGGTGGGCATGGAGTTTAGGAAAGGCCATGTTTAGATCTATACATGGAGGAACAAACAACGGTGTAGAAATAAAAATGCATAGTAATTCTAAATTCTAAATTCTAAGCAAACATTTAAATGTAGAAGGAGTAACACATTAAAAATAGCTTGCCTTGATGCTAGAAAAATCAAAAATAAGGTAAGTGAGTTGGAATTGTATGTAGCAGAGCATAATTATGATATTATAGCAATAACGGAGACCTGGCTAAATAACAAAGATGGGGATGAGTGTAACATAGAGGGATAAACATTTTTTAGGAAGGATAGACAGAAGGTGGGGTTGGTGTTTATGCCAAACAGAATTTAAATGTAAGTCCTCTTCAGTTGAATGATGAGCCCCATCTTAGTGAGGACACGTGGCTTCACATGGAAAATATTAGGGAAAGAGGTCTTATTTTAAGAGTGTGTCATAGACTACCCAATTCAGACAGTAATTTCAACACACATCTTTTTAGAAATATCAAAAACGCAAGTTTACAGTGTGGTGGGCGACTGGGTCTCATGCCGGGCCGAGACGCCCCTTCTACTTATGTTCCGGAGGATCAGCCATGGGCGCCTCAGTATGTCCCCCAGGATGCTTGGTGGCAGCCTCCCTGGCTGATGATGGTGCCTCTGTTTCTCGCAGGGTTCCATGGGAGTTCTCCACAACCCTTTGGGAATCTGGGGTGGTCTCCAGGGGGTGCTGCATGGATCCAGGAGCCAGCCTGGACAACTCTACAGCCAGGTGGGCTATAAAATGGACCGGCAACCACCACTCAGGGCCAGAATCAGGAGGAAGAGGTTGCCTGGGAGGAGTGGTGGTGCCTGAAGAAGGGTTGTGGTTTGTGTGTTACTGTGCTTGGGACTGTGTTGTGGCTGGAGGGTTCACGGGGGAAGACGTGCCCTCCAGCAGAAGAAAAAATAAAGTCTTTGTGTTTTTACACGTGCCTCTGTGTAAGTCTGTACCAGGTCGGGTGCTATACAGCGTCCATTTCACAACAGGTAGATATTATATTCATGGGAACTTTAATTATCCAAATATTAGCTGAGATAACCTTGCAGATGGAGGACTTTTTAGAAGTAATCAGTGACTGTTTTCTAACACAGCATGTTAAAGCACCAACAAGGGGTGAAGCCTGTCTGGATTTAGCATTTTGTAATAATCAAGATAGAATTGAGGGTGTAGAAGTGATGGAACCACTAGGGTCAAGTGACCATAATGTAATACAATTCTCAGTATTTTGTAAGAGTGCAGATGCAAAGACTAAAATTGTTAAGTTGAACTTTGGTAGGGCACATTTTGAGCAGATGCGACAATGTCTAAGTAGGATACACTGGAATAAGCTTTTAAGTGAAGAGACAGTCGAGGAGCAGTGGAACAGATTTAAAAATGTTTTACATGTAATGCAGGACAGATACATAGCTAAATTTGGAATTAATAATAAATTTAAAAAAAACTCCACAGTGGATTAATAAAGATTTAAAAAAGAAGTTGGAAAGGAAAAAACTGCTTTATTAGGCTATAAGACTAATGGCTGCAAAGAGAATCGTAGAGCGTATGAGAATGTAGCAGGGCTACATAGTTTATAGTCTTGTCAAATGTTAGTACTGAGTGCGTCTTGTTTCCATTGTCCCGTTTGCTGTTTATGTGTGTGTCAGTGAATGCTGTCTCCGTAAAGGGGGACGGATGATGGAAGGAGACCGCAACCCCAAACCTGGAAAACACCTGTTCACTATTAATCAATTACAGCCGTCACAGGACTATTTAAGCAATCGGGAGAGAGGAGAGGACAGGAGACAGGAGACTATTTTTTCAACCACGGATTCAACTTACCTGCTGTTTTTTCACATCGCGCCTTCACACAAGTTTGTTTTTCATTTTGCCGGACTGTCTTCCATCCCTCATCTGCAGAGACCTCGGGGTCGGAACGTCATCCACCACATGCTGAGGAATTACGGTGAGGTTGCTCCAATTGCCGGGAAAATCAAACCACTCATTTATCTATAATTCAGTTATCCGTATTCAGGACAGTTTTTATAACCGGACTCAAATTCACAATCATTCATTCCGTATATCATTCATTGTTGTTGTTCGTTGTTTGTTATATGTTACAGGGGCAAGGAAGGGTTTGTTGTATTTATATATGGTGGTGTCACGTTATTGCTGAGGTAGAGGGATATTTATATATATTTTCTATTTTGCATATTTATTTCATTTAATACAATCAGTTTAATTTTACATATCTGCTTTTCTGTTGTGCTTATATTTACACCGTCGATTGTGGGGGAAAAGTTTAATTTGTTAGAGGTATGGCTTGATAGTTAGATTTAACCTCAGTAAATTATCCAGGCCACAGGTCTTGGAGGTGTAGCTGCCGGCTGGGTAAGGGGTCGGCCGTTACATAAGTGGTGCCCTCTCTGAGGAATCGTAAAAAAATACTATCGCGGTCAGTCTTTAAACATTTCCCCAATTAACAACATGTCTGTAGTGCGTGCCAAGCAGGACAGGAGTAGCCGGGGCGCGGCATGTCACGGTCAGAGCATGTTCAGCGGTGCAGGAGGTGGTGGATTCATTGCATTCGCTGTACTTTGAAGATCACCATGGACTGGAGGAGGAATGCCTGGAGGATGTCTCGCCTCCGTGGGAAGATCTGACGCAACAACTAACCCGGCTGGATGAGAAAGTCAGTGAGGTTGCTGAAAGTGCGCTGGAGCGCGAAGATGCCTTGCGGGCTCGCATCAGCAGCTCCCAGGAGGAAATAAGAATATATCCACGATCAAGTTAAACTCCTGGGGCGGGAAATTGTGTTGTGCCTCCAGAGGCGAGATCAGCGCTGGCAGGAAACTCTTCAGGGGGAGGTCCGAAGGAGTCTCCAGAAGTTACGTCAGTCACCCTGTCATTCTACGCCGTACAGGTCTCGTGGGGGGGAGGGGGGGGGAATAAATACATCAATTGCGCCTTTCCTTTCCCAAGTTAGGGGCTCCATATAACATCAATGATGTCCTCAGCTTTGTGGAAGAAGGGGAGGCGTATCTGTCTGTTAACCCTTTAACCCCATAAGAGCTTAGGGGGGTGATAGGGGCATCCCTCTTGGGGCCAGTGCAGAGCTGGTGGCTGATGGCGATGAAGAACATTAAAGACTGGGGGTCCTTTCATCGATCTTTCCTCGCGGCTTTTCTTCCGGAAGACTATGAATCCGAACTGGAGGACAAGCTGCAATCCATGGTGCAACTGCCTTCACAATCCATCCGGGACTTCGCCTATGAATATCTTTGTGTTTGAAGTGGCGGCCGGCTATGTCTGGAGAAGAGGTGGTCTGCTGCATCCTTAATGCCTGTAACCCGCGGTTAGCTGGGGTTCTCAGGGGGGTTGTGGGGTCTGTGTAAGACCTGGGGCCTCATGTATAAACGGTGCGTACACAAAGAAATGTTGCGTACGAACCTTTCCACGCTCAAATCGCGATGTATAAAACCTAAACTTGGCATAAAGCCACGCACATTTCCACGGTAACTCATACCTTGGCGTACGCAATTTCTCCGCTCGGTTTTGCAGACTGGCGGTACCCAGCGTCAAAGCAGTGCTACTGTTCCTGTGTGGTTTCCTTTCATTTTTAGATCGACATCCCTGACGCGGCTGTATCATATACACTGAAACTAACTGCATATCGTTGATAAATTTAAGGCACCTGATTGTAATCAATTTGTAACAATATAATTGTGCACAGAATGGCCAAACTATTCCACTGCCATGGCTGTTTTAGCATTGTTAGAGGACATCGCAAATGGAAGGATTAGAAGAGAACGCATATTCAGAGATCATACGGATTTCTTGGCACATGATGATGACTGGCTACTAAGTCGGTTTAGATTTCCAAGAGCGATCCTCTTGGAGCTGTGTGCTGAACTGGCACCTGCTTTACAAAGGCAGACTTTCAGGAATTGTGCTGTACCTGCTCCTTTGCAAGTTCTGTCCACTCTCGGATTTTTAGCCACAGGAGCTTTTCAGCGTGAATTGGCTGACCGATCCGGTATTTCTCAGTCATCACTGAGTCGTGCCATGCCAGCTGTATGGGATGGTATTATCCGCTTGTCAAGCAGATATATCAGATTTCCGTACACTCCCGTTGAACAGGCAAACATCAAAGCGCAATTTGCAGCAATGTCCGGTTTTCCAAATGTCATCGGAGCGGTCGACTGCACACACATTGCTATAAAGGCACCTTCACAGAATGAATTTGTTTATGTGAATAGAAAGCATTTTCACTCTGTTAATGTGCAAATCATCAGTGATGCGAAAATGCGCCTCACTAATGTTGTTGCGAGATGGTCTGGCTCAACTCATGATTCATTTATCCTGAGAAATAGTAGTGTGGGGAACAAACTTGAAAATGGTGCGGTGCGTGATGGCTGGCTTCTCGGTAAGATAAGACTTTTATTACCTTTTAATCAGACTCATACGTTATCTGTACGATGTAACCATATAACACGATTACTTAGGTGACAGTGGGTACCCGCTGAAGACGTGGCTCCTCACCCCTCTCGCCAACCCACTGACTGAACAAGAGCGACATTATAATGACCTCCACTCTCGGGCTCGGGCGGTGGTAGAACGTACTATAGGGCAGCTTAAGGGCCGTTGGCGCTGCCTGGATAAGACTGGTGGAGTGCTGCTCTATAGTCCACAGAAAGTGTGCCGCATCGTGCAAGCATGTAGCATTCTACATAATATGGCACTCATTCGTAGCTTGCCCGTACCTGAAGAGATGCAGTATGATGAACCGGACCATGGTCCACCAAATGAGCAGCCACACCAGACAGCATTACAATGTCGAATGAATGTAATTCACAGAATGTAAAAACAGGTAAGCAGATCATTTATTTATCATTTATTTATTTACAAAGTCATTTAATTTTTGATTAATATCACACAATACTGCCTTTATATTTCATAGTTCATTGGCTACATCTCTCACCGCATCCACCAATGCATTTTGGGATTCCAGAACTGCATCAGTCAGCACACGGCCAGATGATCGAACAGTGGTTTCCGAGGCAGGGGTGTGTGAGCAGCCAGCGCCCGAAGATGTGGTCGGCACAGACGCAGCACCATCATCGCCTGGAGCCACGTCCTCAGCATTCGGGTCAGCTTTTGTACTGTTGTCTGGAGTTAATTAAACAGTAATTAATACAGCATCTGCAGCCTGATTGTTTTATTTCACATACAAATTATTTACACGAGTATGGATAATGGTAATCAAAACAGAAATGGTAACTCACCATCACCTGCGGTGATGTCAGAATCACCTTCCCCAGCTGGTACAATGCCGGCAATGAGTGTATCGCCAATAATTGCAGCAACTCGCTGCTCAAATGGTGTGAGCTCCGGGAGTTCACTACCACCTCCAGTCGTGCTAACATGCAGACGATGAGCTGCAACTCTCCTTTTCACTGCAACTTTGATGTCGGACCACTTTTTTATTTCGGTCACAGTGCGACTTTCTGCTCCAGCACTTTTGAGTTCATCCACCACGCTATGCCACTCCATCAATTTCCTTTTGTTACTAATTCCACTTCCTAAGCTACAAAATAAAACATTTTTCCTGGCCTCTACTTCACTTAGCAGGACCTCCATTTCGCATTCGGTGAAGTTTTTTTTTTTTTTCCCCGTGCTTTCGCCATTGTCTTCCTGAAGCGCTGAAGGTAAGGGGCTATTTATATTGATTTGCATATTCAAAGAGGTGTAATTCTGGGAGGAGTTGGGGTGTGGCAGCAAGCGCGTGCACGTGCGTTATTTTTCACGCTGATCGGGATTTATGTAGTAGAAGAACGTGAAAGTATGCATGCGCACAGATTCCTGCATCTGGATTTTTCTGTGCGTACGCACAATCCCGTTTTTGTGCTTACGCCATGTTATAGTGTGAGTTCTACGCACGGCGTTATACATGAGGCCCCTGGTGAAGGTGGGCTCGCAAGTGGAACGAGACTAGAGAAACTCAAAAACGTACTGGAACAGAGTACTAGCCAGTACACGAGAAACCCAACCCCTAAAACTGAAGATCTGGGCTCAGAATTCATTGGTTTCTACGCGGCAGTGAGAAGCGACGCAAGAACCTCAGCGGCAGCCCCTGTGGAGGAACAGCCCGAAGAGGTGAGGCCGGTGCTTATAAAGTGGGATGAGGTGTGGACTGAAAAATTAGGAGTCGCCCATGGGGTTACCCACGTGATCCACACCTCGGACGAAATTCCAGTAAGGCACCGAGCATACCGCATTTCTCCACTAAAGAAGGGCATAATTAAAGAACACCTTGATTGAATGCTCATCGAGGGAATAATCGAACCATCTTCCTCCTCCTTGGCATCCCCTGTGGTCCTCGTGAAGAAGATGGATGACACCTATCGTTTCTGTGTGGACTACAGGGGGGTTAACGGAAAGACGAGCCTGGACGCATATCCCATGCCCCTGGTTCATGAGATTCTGGAGTCACTGCATGGAGCTGCAGTTTTCAGCACACTGGACCACCGCAGTGGCTATTGGCAGGTGCCGATGGACGAGGGGAGTAAGAGGAAGACAGCAGTCATCACCCCCGAAGGCTTGTTCCAATTCAAAGTCATGTCTTTTGGGCTTAAAAATGCTGGGGCCACATTCCAGCGGCTCATGGAACAAGTCCTGAGGGGGTTGATAGGCAAGATCTGCTTTGTTTACATCAACGACGTCATTGTTTACTCTCCTTCTATTAAACAACATCTCCAAGACTTGGACACCATCTTCCATCAATTTCATCAAGCGCACCTCACGCTGAACACGAAGAAATGTACCTTCATTCAACCCCACATCCGCTTCCTCGGGCACATTCTTTCATCTGAGGGGGTCGCTGTAGACCCCGAGAAGACCTTAGCCATCTGGGACTCCTTCACGCCCACAGATTTGAAATCTTTACAACGTTTCCTTGGGTTAGTGGGGTGGTATCACAAGTTCATCCCCAGGATGGCTGATATAGCAGCTCCCTTGAACTACTTAAGAAAAAAAGATGTTCCGTGGGAGTGGACAACGGAGTGCCAGGACGCGGTCGAGCAACTAAAGAGCCATCTTCAAAAGCCGCCCGTTCTGGCCCAGCCAGATCCGGAGCTCACTTTCCAGGTTCAAATGGATGCCAGCAACCTGGGGCTTGGTGCCGTTCTCACTCAGAACATCCACCAGGCTGAACATGTCATCGCTTATGCCTCTCGAGCATTGCACGGCGCTGAGCTGAATTGTTCGACGGCTGAAAAAGTGTTTGGCTGTCGTGTGGGCTGTGGAAAAATGGAGACACTATCTGGAGGGGTTTGAATTTGAAGTGTACACAGACCATCATGCTCTGACCTGGGTATTCAATCACCCGAAGACCTCCTCCTGTCTAACCAGGTGGGTACTCCGCCTCCAGAACTTTATTTTCAAGGTGACCTATCGGAAGGGCTGTGGCAATATCGTGCCAGATGCTCTGTCCAGGGTGTCAGAGCCACCAGGGATGGTGTGTTTGGCAGAGGCAAAGAAGATGGTCCTCCTTCTGCCAAGAAGCCTTCAAGACCTGGCTCAAGCACAAGCCACCGGTCCATTCTGCCAGAACATCAGGGAGGGACTGGAGCAGCAGCGTACTGACCGGGTACACTTCATGGACCTCCAGAGGGTTCTATACAGGACCACTCCATCCTCCCTTGTGGGTCTGCAACACCAACTAGTGGTCCCGGAAGAGCTCATCCCCAACTTTCTGAGTCATTATCATGACAGTCCTTTAGGTGGTCACCTTGGAAGGACAAAAACGATATTGAAGATCCTGGGGGTTGTGTGGTGGCCGGAAAGACGTTTGCCACCACGTGAAGAAGTGCTTAACCTGCCAGCAGCTCAAAAACCCACCTGGTAAACCGGCAGGATTTTTACAATCGACAATCACTGATGGACCAGGGGAGACTTTGGGAATCGACCTGATGGGGCCCTTTCCTGTTACCAGCTCGAGGAAAACCATCCTGATGGTGGTGGTAGATTAGTTTTCAAAGTGGGTGGAGCTGTTTGCATTAACAGATGCTAAAACCAACAAAATATGCTCCACCCTGAAGAACAAAATCTTCACCCGCTGGGGGGGTGCTGAAGAACATCGTTTCAGACCAGGGTCCGCAGTTCATGAGCTCTGTATTGGATGAACTTTATACAGCCTGGGGAGTGAATAAAAACCTGACAACAGCTTACCATCCCCAGGTAAACATGACGGATCGAGTGAACCGGACCCTGAAGAACATGATCGCCTCCTATGTGGGTGAATGCCATCAGAATTGGGATAAGTGGCTCTCCGAGCTCCGGTTTGCCCTGAACACCGCTGTGCATGAAGCCACAGGTGAGAAGCCTGCTTTGGTTGCGCTGGGCAGACAGCTGAAGGGCCTGCTTGACCGACTCCTTCCCAGAGCCCCTAGTCCAGAAACCACCAGTTACAGTAATTTATTCAAACTTGAGGAATTACGGTGGAGAATCCAACAGAGGTTGGCGAGTTCGACATCCAGACATGCCAAGTTGTACAGTGATTTGGTCTGGATTAGAGCTCACCATCTCTCAGATGCCAGCAAAAAGGTTCTCTGCCAAGCTAGCGCCTAAATGGTTAGTTCCAGCCAAAATCATTTCTCAAACAGGTCCAGTCAATTTACAGATTCAAACTGGTATCGGCACTAACTCCAAGCTAGACACTATCCATGTGGCCAATCTCAAGCCGTACTTCAACCCTCCCTTGTCCAAGTTTGGGGGGTTTTGGAATGTAGCGGGGCTACATAGTTTATAGTGTTGTCAAATGTTAGTACTGAGTGCGTCTTGTTTCCATTGTCCTGTTTGCTGTTTATGTGTGTGTCAGTGAATGCTGTCCCCATAAAGGGGGACGGTTGATGGAAGGAGATCGCAACCCCAAACCTGGAAAACACCTGTTCACTATTAATCAATTACAGCAGTCACAGGACTATTTAAGCAATCAGTAGAGAGGAGAAGGAGAGGAGAAAGGAGACAATTTTTTCAACCACGGATTCAACTTACCTGCTGTTTTTTCACATCGCGCCTTCTCACCAGTTTGTTTTTCATTTTGCCAGACTGTCTTCCATCCCTCATCTGAAGAGACCCTGGGGTCAGAACATCATCCACCACACACCGAGGAATCACGGTGAGGTTGCTCCAATTGCCGGGAAAATCAAACCACTCATTTATCTATAATTCAGTCATCCGTATTCAGGACAGTTTTTATAACCGGACTGAAATTCACGATCATTCATTCTGTATATCATTCATTGTTGTTAGTTGTTGTTTGTTATATGTTACAGGGGGAAGGGAGGGTTTGTTGTATTCATATATGGTGGTGTCACATTATTGCTGAGGTAGAGGGATTTTATATATATTTTCTATTTTGCATATTTATTTCATTTAATACAATCAGTTTAATTTTACATATCTGCTTTTCTGTTGTGCTTATATTTAAACCGTCGATTGTGGGGGCAAAGTTTTAATTTGTTAGAGGTATGGCTTGATAGTTAGATTTAACCTCAGTAAATTATCCAGGCCACAAGTTTTAGAAGTGTAGCTGCCGGCTGAGTAAGGGGTCGGCCGTTACAAGAACATGAGAGCAACCATTAAGAAGGATATCAGGGAGGCTAAAAGACAGTTGGAGAGGAATATAGTAGATAAGGCGAAAGAAGACCCTAAGAGATTCTTTCAGTATTTTAGTAGTAAAAGAACAGTCAAGGAGGAGGTCAAGTGCATCAGAAATAGTAAAGGGGAATTAAAAGATACAGACAATGAAATAATGGATACCCTAAACTTACATTTTTCTGAGGTGTTTACAAGTGAGCAAATGGATAACCTCCCAGAGGTAAATGGGACTACCAAGGAGGTACTGCAAATTAAATAAGCTGAAATCAAACAAATCACCAGGACCAGATAATATTTATCCTCGAGTTCTTAAGGAGGCTAGCGAGTACATATATAAACCCTTTTGACACACATTTTTAGGAAGTCACTGCGCACTGGAGAGATTCCAAAAGAAAATGTCAAATATCATCCCATTATATAAAAAGGGTGACAGGGCAGATCCAAGCAACTATAGGCCAGTAAGCTTAACATGCATCACAGGAATATTAATGGAAGTAATTATTAAGGATAAGATTGAGCAACACCTGGCAAGGACAGGTGTTATTAGGAACAGTCAGCATGGGTTCAGAAGAGGGAGGTCGTGTTTTACTAACATGCTGGAATTCTATGAGGATGCAACAAAAGGATATGATCAAAGTGGAGCATATGATATTATTTATCTGGACTTTCAGAAAGCATTTGATAAGGTGCCACATGAGAGGTTGGGCATCAAATTAAAAGAAGTGGGAGTTCAGGGTGGTGTTTTTAGATGGGTGCAGAATTGGCTCAGACACAGGAAGCAGAGGGTGATGGTGCAAGGAACCTCTTCAGAATTGGCCGATATTAAGAGTGGTGTTCCACAGGGGTCAGTGCCAGGGCCGATGCTATTTTTAATATATATAAATGATTTAGATAGGGATATAAGTAACAACTGGTTAAGTTTGCAGATGATACCAAGATAGGAGGATTAGCAGATAATTTGGAATCCGTTATTTCAGAAGGATTTGGATAGTATACAGGTTTGAGCAGATTTGTGGCAGATGAAATGTAATGTTAGTAAATGTAAAGTATTACACATACAGTAGGAAGTAAAAATGTGAGGTTTGAATACACAATGGGCGGTCAGAAAATCGAGAGTACACATTATGAGAAGGATTTACAAGTCATAGTGGACTCTAAGCTATTGACTTCCCGAGGGTGTTCAGAAGCCATTAAGAAGGCAAACGGAATGTCAGGTTATATAGCACCCTGATGTGTGCAGTACAAGTCCAAGGAGGTTCTGCTCAACATTTATAACACACTGGTGAGGCTTCATCTGGAGTACTGTGTGCAGTTTTGGTCTCGAGGCTACAAGAAGGACATAACAGCACTAGAAAAGGTCCCGAGAAGAGCAACTAGGCTGATTCCAGAGCTCCAGGGGATAAATTATGAGGATAGATTAAAAGAGCTGAGCCTTTACAGTTTAAGCAAAAGAAGATTTAAGAGGTAACATGATTGAAGTGTTTAAAATTATGAAGGGATTTAGTACAATGGATCGAGACTGTTATTTTAAAATGAGTTCATCAAGAACACGTGGACACAGTTGGAAACTTGTTAAGGGTAAATTTCATGCAAACATTATGAAGTTTTTCTTTACACAAAGAACGCTAGACACTTGGAATAAGCTACCAAGTAGTGTGGTAGACAGTAAGACATTGGGGACTTTCAAAACTTGACTTGATATTTTTTTGGAAGAAATAAGTGGATAGGACTGGCGAGCTTTGCTGGGCTGAATGGCCTGTTCTCGCCTAGAGTGTTCTAATGTTCTAATGTTCTAACACGTAATTTATAGCTTGCAGGCGGACTTTACACATCCATTATCAAGTGTAACAAGCTTATTTGGGCTTACATTTTGTTATGCTTCAGTCAGGGTTCCTCCCCAGGATGAGGTTCAGTTCCTTGTTTTATGTCTTCTTTGTTAATTTTTGTGTCATTTATTTATGTTAATGTTAGTTTATTTAATTATCTGCTATGTTCCCTTTTAAGGCAGGTCGGTGGAATTGAGGTCAGTGGGGCAGGAACTGGCAGTGAAGTCATCGGGACCAGGCAGAATTTCCTGTGCAGGGATACAAGAGAAAGGTTTATTGCACCCCGCAACCCCCTGGCCTGAGATGGAATTACCTTCTTTTGGTCCTTCTAGCTGCCTCCCATGCGCATGTGTGTGACATGCCCCCCCACCACCCCTCAGCCCAGAAGATGGGTGTACCTTGCCGAGAGGTCGTGACACAGAGAAAGGGCATTGTCATTGGCTTGCAGGATACCCCAGTGGTAAATGACCAAAAACATGTATGGCTGTAGGTCCAAAAAATTCCTCATGACTGACAGGTTTGACTCCTCGTGTAAGGTCATCCACTGTAATGGTGAATGGTCCATTACCAGGGTGAACTCACAGCCTAAGAGGTAGTACCTCAGCTGAGTAATCGCCCATTTAATCATTAGGGCCTTCCGCTATTCTATTATAAGTCAACTCAGTTTTTCTTTTTATGCTCTACAGAGCTTCATTTTTGTTTAAGAGCATTTTTTGAGAGACCAAATCTTATAATTTTTAAAGATCTTCTGTCTGACTCTTATATCTAGCTGGATTTGACAGTATACCTCCCACTACTGGGCATTTGTAAACATTTTTGGACTCTCAAGTCATAATATTTTTGTGCTAATATTGTTAGTTACACCTTCACAATGTATTAAACAAACATGATACTGTATAGTGCAAAAAAAAATTGTGCAAATCAGCTTGAAGAAGCTTAACATTGCACTCTCTGTGTCCACCTTGTATGTTTATGAAGCTTGCACTATTGAACATTAGGTCACCTCTCTAGTAAGAGTTTTTGTATTAGTGATTTTATTTTTAAATAACGGTCTACATTTTCTGTTTTGTACAGAATGTTGGCTCTCATCCACTGCATCAGCTAAACTTATTGAGGCTTCTCCTTCAGATTATAGCTTCTTATTTTCCACTAGACAAGCAAGAAAAGGGGGTGGAATTGCAACTACCTTTTCTAATTTGTTCACCTGCATCGATTGCACTTTTGGAGATTTCTCAAGTTTTAAATACTTAGCTATGGTTATCAGAATTCAACAACATGTTCTTGTACTGACTATTTATAGACCCCCAATGCATAATTCCAATTGCCTGTCTGAGTTCTCTGAGTTATTGTCAATTGCTCTTGTCAAATATGATAAAATAATTTTACTGGATGATTTTAACATACATGACTGTTCAGTTTCTAAAGCAATGGAATTTATAGACCTCATTGTGAGTTTAGATTTTACCCAACATGTGAAGGATGCTATTCACAACCATGGAAACACATTGGACCTTATCTTCACAAAAGGAATTGACATTGACGTTTCATCAAATTTACTGGTTCCAATTTCTGATTATTTCTATTTCTTTTTCAGTGTATTTCTCTGTACTCCAATTAAGTTTCCTGAGCCAGGTGCATATACTTATCGCTGTATTGACAGTAATGCTAAGTCTATATTGAATGATCATCTACCAGATATACTTGATGCATGTAGAACAAAATACAGTATGATTTCCTTGATAATCTCACAGATACTCTAAATCACTGTCGGGCAACGGTGCGCCGTGGAATTTTCTAGGGGCGCCACGAAAACTTTTGTAAAATATTTAAAATTGCTAGTGTTTTTGAACTGTTGGTTGATTAAAAAGATAATGTTTAAAAAAATATATTTTATGTTGGAAAAACAGATAACGGTTAATCAGATTGTTGAATAAACGAATGTATTTATTTTGAATGCAAGTTAAAATTTTCGCTCTTCACCATTCATCATAATATCAACACCAGCGGTGTCAAAAACACATCTCGTGAGATTTAAAATGTCTCGTTGTTAGAAGATCCCACTCACTGTACGGATAGAAGAAGGCGGAGCAAATATAGAAAGAGAAAATACGAATGCTACATTTCGGCTCTTGCCGACGAGAGAGTATCGCTGTACGGAAATGAAGTCTAAGAAACGCGAGAGACTTGAAATGATCGACAAGCAAATGCGCGTCTGTCTTTCGAAAATTGATCCTCGCATCAATCTCATATGTGCTGAAAAACAATCTCAAAGTTCACATTAATTAAATTTAAGATTTACCCTTTGATTCCTTTATTAATAAAATGTCTTTCAAACTTGTAAAATTAACTGTTTTTATTGGCGATTGTCCATAGATTGTGTCGTCACGACTTTATTTATGGGCAGTCCCTCAGGTGCGCCGCGAAAGACAATTTTTGGACTTGGTGCGCCGCAACTCGAAAAAGGTTGCCTTTCATTGCTCTAAATAGTGCATTGCTTAAATTGTTTGATTCTGTTGCTCCTATTGTAACAAGAAAACATACCCAGAAGACCATGGTTTTCAGATGACTCAAACAGAAAACTTGAACACAGGTGGTGTATGTAGGTTTTCATTTTGCCTGGGTAGAAAGTTTTAAAGTTACAACCAAGCACTTTCAGCTGCTAGGACAGCATATTTCTCTGATCTGATTAACACTAATTGAAATAATCTATGATTTATGTTTGATACGGTTATCAAGTTCACACAGAATGCTCCTGCACATGGCTCTCAAATAAATGCTGATGAATTTATTGGATTTTTCAGAGAGAAAAACATTTTAAGCAGTCTGGGAAATCTGGCACTACAGTCTAAAACTGAGGTTTAAAATTTAGGTGTTAATAAATTGTAAGGTTTAAAAGAAAACATTGTGCTATAATTTGTTGTTTAGTTTATAATAAGAAACTGTCTGTTTGCTGTACTCATAATAGGTTACAACCAGTTAAAAGGGGAACTTGGGGTCAACTAAATTGACAGATTAACCACAATTAATGTGCACTGCAAGGAAAAAAAAACATGTTTTACTCTAGCCTTCTATTTGAGGGCATAGACCCCTGTTCATGGGGCACCCCAGCAGTTGCTTGTCTCTCTGTCCTTCGATTAACATCCATCAAGTGACCATGCCGTATCATAGACCTGTCAGCTCAGAAGTGAAATGCAAGAATGAAAGAGCCAGCTGATATCTAGGCATGTTGGGTGCCTAGACTTCTCAAGAAGTACTGCAATCAATCCAGATTGTATGGTTTCATCCTTGCTTTACTTCTGCTTTTAGCACATTAACAACCAGAGCTTAGAGAAGTGAGGTAGTAAGTGATTAAACTTTTTATCCTGTGTCTTTGCTTCACCTGGAACTCATTTTAAATAACTTTCTTGAAGTCCAGAAAGAAGAAAAGGGAAGAGGTATTTTAACCACAGACACAGTCAACCCTGATTCTTCCTGACGGTGACCACAAGTGGAGCTGCAGATTGTATCTGCTTTTCCACAATAGGCTGGTATGTGTGACTTAATAAAGCAAGAGTTCAAGGTTTGGGATACTCAGGTACACATGGAAGGTTCTAGGGTCACCATCAGAACCATCTACAGCAAAACAAATGGTCATCAGTGTCCCTACATTCATGAAGTGTTGGCAAGACTTTAAATGTCAATGTTATATTTCTTTAGAAGTTCTGGAATCCTTGCCCAAGTGCTGGTTTGGCTGCCTCCCAGGGAATCGGAGGAAATGTAATGAATTTCCATCTGTATTCTGCTCCCTGGAGATGTAAATGTTACTGTGGTGGAATAAAAAACTTCATTTCATTACCAATTTGCGAACTGTCAAGACAATGCATTATCCTGTTGCTGTCCTGTAACACTTGATTTGCCATGACTGGGCCAGTGATATTTCAGTTCTGATATTAATTGTAGTTTTAGTTTTTATTTTATTTTATAAAATTAATTTTTATTTCATTCTAGTTTTCAGTGGAGTCAACAATTTTTATTTTTATTTAGTTATGAGTTTAAAATTTTAGTTTTTATTTTATTTAGTTCAAGCTTCTTTACATAATATTAGTACAATTTTAGGTTTTCTTTTTTTTCTGTTGCAAGACCACAAATCTGGCCTTCACATATTTCAATGCAAGTTGTTTCAGTCAACAAAATACACTCGCATTTCATAATGCTGTTAAATACAGCTTGTCTATCAATGATCAAACAGAATGTAATGAATTATTATTATTATTATTATTATTAAGTGGCCTAATGAGTATAGTAAGCAAGATCAAAGGTTTCAACCCAAGAAACCAGTCTGTGCAAGCACGTTGCTGTTAAGTTTTACACAAGCACACATTTTGAGTGATTTGTTCATGTTGCAATGACATCCATTACACAGATAGCCACACAGTGAAAAGTATTCGCTTGATGAGAGTCTGTAATGCAGGTGCACAGACAAGGTCCTCAGTCACTGGCACCAGCATACTGTATGTTGATGATTTCTTCAGCTAGCACTGAAGCAGTGACGTGCAGTGAGGTTCATGGCTGGTGCACTGATTCCTTCAGAGTGGCATTTACAGATATATCAACGCTAAAGAGTAGCTTATAGTATTCACTATTCAGTTGGAACATGCACATTGACTACTGGTTATGTTTCATATCTCATCAGCATTCTTTACACACACATAGGTAATGTTCATATTTGGCTAAGAAAGAAAGTTACATTTATAGCGGCGAGACTGAGCGGAGAGAGCACATTTGCTCCTTACCCTCCATGTGTTCTAAATTTGCCGTTTCAATTTTACAATTCACACTCATTCAATACAAATGAAAGTATAGAGTGATGTACAGAAAAATGGATTTCAGTTTTGACCTTAATTGAAATATTTAGTTTATGGTGTTACCTTTAGGCGTCACGGTGGCGTAGTGGGTAGCGCTGCTGCCTCGCTGTTAGAAGAACCGGGTTCGCTTCTCCCCCTTCTCCCCATGTCTGTGTGGGTTTCCTCCGGGTACTCTGGTTTCCTCCCATAGTCCAAAGACATGCAGGTTAGGTGCATTGGTGATTCTAAATTGTACCTAGTGTGTGCTTGGTGTGTGGGTGTGTGTGTGTGTTTGTGTGTGTGCACGCGCCCTGCGGTGGGCTGGCACCCTGTTCGGGGCTTATTGCCTGCCTTGCGCCCATTACCCTGTAGTTAGGATATAGCAGGTTGGATAATGGATGGATGGATGGACGTTACCTTTATTTGTAAATGAAGTCCATACACCTATCCTTCTCCATGAAAATCTCCATCGCTTTCTTGTAAAAGTCCCTCCTTATTTTCCTTTAGTTTTAAAAGTCTTAATCTTCCATTTCGGCAATCAGTCAGAACAAAAAATAAAAATAAATGGAGCGCTGCAGTGCACTTGATATTGCTAACTTAGTGGCGCCTCTGTGTACCTGTTGGGCTCACATCCACCCTGTTCAGTGCGGCACGGTACTATCTGCCTCACCTTGTGCCTTTTCACTCCAGATTTATGTTCGATCAGCAAGACTAAATATGTCACTCACATTCATTAAAGATATTAAACAGACTGTGGAAAGTCAGGGTGTATAATAAACGTGTCTGCAAACATTATATTGGTGACATACAGAGAGACAGCGACAGGCACGCGCCAATGGCATTCATCAATCCAGGGTCTTGAGGGAGAGCGCAGTCTGAGGTGAGATGAGGCTCGTCGCTAGCGCACCCCACGTATTTGATCAGGAAATGAGCAAATTCAGAGATTTTGACTATAAAAATTATCAAAATTATTGGAATCATACAGAAAACAAATTTATAGCACAGATCAGTGGACACATTTATTTTATGTTATCATAATTATTTTTTTTACTTATTATGATGACCGGTGAAACTGCATGTCCCTGTATGAAGTGCAGTCCTGGTGCCAGAGAAGAGCTGGACTCCCACTAAGTGCTGACGCAGCTGGTCCTGGATTGAAACTTCAGGACTCTTTTCTTCTTGTCACAAGTTACATTTGTTTTTATTATCATCTACACTGTAATTAAAGTATTTCCACACGTTCCTTTCTCGCTTTTTACCCGCAAACATCTGTGGTAAACTCACCATCGTCAACCACAAGTGCTTACTGCTTCAACCCGATGAGTCAAATGTGCTCGACAAACAAACAATGGTCCCTTACGGAAGTTGCGCCATGTGACTTGGAGTGTTTATTTGGAGGTGGTATAGTCATGAGTGATTCATAACCTAATAAAATTTATTAGTAGTAATCACAACCATTTTTATCTTCGCTTGTTTTACCTTGTTTTAATTTCCTGCTGCAGGTTGGCTTTCAATCCAGAGTTGGTTTGTATGTGCTGTTACTGAACTAGCTCTGGTGGTGATCCTCATGTAATATTTTTACAGTACTTGTGCTTTGTGATCAGACAGAACTTGTAACTGTTAAATTTTGTGTCAAAAAGCAAAATTTTGAATGGATGAAACAGTCTGGTTAAATAAATAACCAGGGGCATCATGTATAACGCTGCGCGTAGAATTCACACTATAACATGGCGTACAGACAAAAGCGGAAATGCTCGTACGCACAAAAAAATCCAAATGCATAAATCTGTGCGAACACCAACTTCCACGTTCTTCCGCTACATAAATCCCGGTCAGCGTGAAAAGTAACACACGTGCACGCGCCTGCTGTCCCACCCCAACTCCTCCCAGAATTTCACCTCTTTGAATATGCAAATCTATAAAAATAACCCTTAAGCTCAGCTTTCTGTGAAGACAATGGCAAAAGCACGGGGGAAAATAGAAGAATTTCAGTGAATACCAAGTGGAGGCAAAGAAAAATGTACTATTTGTTGGTTTAAACAGTGATATAATCAACAAAAGGAAGCTGATCGAGTGACAGAGTGTAGGAGAAACTCGAAAGCTCAAGTTCACAAAGATGCACAGTGCCTGAAATAAAAAAAGAAGCAGTCAGATATCAAAGTCGGCATGAAAAGGCAAGTCGTAGCCAGCCGTCTGAGTGTCATATGAAAGCTTATTAGGGTACAGAGAAAAAAAAAATAAGCACACAGTAGGAAAAAAGCTTGAAATGTCAACTTTAATCTCGAAAGTTCCACTTTAATCACGTAGTTTATTTTGTCAATAAAGTAGAACATCATAAACTTCATCTTTAAATAATTTAATTTACTAGTTTCTCAAATACCATTGTAACTAAAGTAGCACGTTAAATGCTTTGTTTTGTATGTGTTCTATGTGCTCTGTGTGTGAATCATTTCGTGCTTCTATAAACAGACTTTCTCTTCCTCTGACAGGACACAGAATCCATTACATTCATGATATTACAGCTCTCTGAATAATTAAAATACTGAGATGTATACTTGATATCATTTTAATGATGATAGGAATTAAAGCATGTTATTAAACATGGGAACATGGTGGCGCAGTGATAGTGACGAGCTGGCGCTTCATCCACAGATTGTTTCTGCCTCCCGCAAGATGTTTGCTGCACCGTGCGTTACCTTCGATAAAATAATGTATTGCAGCAGTACTGTCTCTTTCAAACGTACTAACTCCCAATTCCTGTCCTTCCTTTTCTTTCTCCAAGTAACCAATCACCACACAATCAGCTCTGTAATAGATATTAAGCCATCTGTAAGCTTAGAACTCCGATTCTTCAAAACTTTTAAAGAACATTGAAATATCTTCATAGTACATGTTTAATTATTCTATCCATCTATCCTTCCAGTTTCGTGCCAGCCCCAGCAAGCATATAGTGCGAGGCAGGAACAATTCCTGAATGGGGCGCCAGCTCCCTGCTAGTGCTGCGACACCGTGTCCTCACATGTTTAATTATTAACGATACAGATTATTTAAATGATGTTAACATTTTATCTGTATAATGTAATAAACATATTTTGCTGCATTTCATCTTAAAAATGATATCGTCATCATATGTAAATAGGCGCTCTATAAAGTGGCGCAGGTTGTGCAATATTAGAACTGTATCGCAAGTTTACAGTGAGCTCATTGTACTTGTAAGTACAAACAGTTCTACAAGGAGCACTTGATGGACTGATTGAGTGCGTTTATAGTTCTTGGGATGAAACTGTTTCTGAACCGTGAGGTCTGTACAGGAAAGGCTCTGAAGCATTTGTCGGATGAGAGCAGTTCAATAGACAGCATGGCTGAGGCAGCATGTTCTTGATTCTGTATACCGGTAATTCTCTTTCCGATCAGCTGCTCCGTGGTGCAGTGAGAGCAATATGGAAAAAGATGATCCGCTGTGGTATCCCCTAACGGGAGCAGCTGAAAGTAGAAGAAGAAGGTGCAATGAGAGTAACAATGCTAAAGCAGCTATGGTATTTATAATAGTTTGGCCATTCCGTGGACAATTATATTGTTATAGGTTAATTACAATCAGATGCCTTAAACTAATGAACAATATGTGGTTAATTTCAGTGTATTTGATAAAGTCAGGGTTGTGAATGTAAAAAAGAAAGGGAAACCACCCAGAAACAGAGCACTGCTTTGACACTTGGTGCCACCAGTTTGCAAAACCGAGCGGAGAACTTGCATACGCCAGGGTTGGAGCTACCGTGAAAATGTGTGTGGCTTTACGCCAAGTTTAAGTTTTATACATCGCGATTTGCGCGTGGAAACGAGCTCACGCAACATTTTTGTGCATACGCACCGTTTATACATGAGGCCCCAGGTCTGGGAATACTAGTTAGGGCCCTGAAGAACGCTAGTAATATCCCTGCATATACAATCCATAAATCACTGCAAAGCAGGCAAATTCTCAAGACGGGACCTATCAAACCTTCACTCGATGTTTGAAAAAGGTAAATGAATCAAGTTATTGCAAAACGGACATAACAGCACTAAAGACAATTCAGAGAAGAATCACTGGACTCATTTTAGAACTGCAGAGCTATGGGGAAGTATTGGAATACAGGCTTCCCCGTCTTTTAAAGCAAATCTGTTCTTGAAAACCTCTTTGTAAGATGCATTTTCATGTTATGAACACATAATATTAATTTAAAATGAAAAACATTTGAAGCATTCACTGGTCTCAAAAGAATTTCCTCTCTTTTGGCTGAAATAACACCAACAATGGACATAGTTAATTTAATAATAACATTACTGATCAAAACAACACTTTATTAAATACTGTAGTAAGTATTAGTACTGAATAAGTGTTTAGTCAGGCTGTTGGCCTGCTCTCATTATGCTATTGTGTTGGGTTAGCACACAACAGATGGAATACTGTCCCCTCACATGGAAACAAAACCATCCATTGTGTAAAAAACAAAGAACATGAAAGCACAAGAATTAAAAAAAAAAAAAAAAACAGTTCCCTAAAAACAATGGGTAGGAGGAGGAGGATGAGGAGGAGTAGCAGCAGTCAAGTAAATTGTTCATTTAGTGTATATTGCTTAAGAGCTTCGGTAAGTCTACCTACCTCAATATACTTAATCTCATTACATTTCACACTCAGAGGAATGACCTTTGATTTTCCTTTGGCTTTTCCAACTAGTTCACTAATGGATCCATAATACTTAAGATAATGCAAGATGAAGTCAATAGTACACACGTGAACCACACACACATGCAACAAACTGACTGAATCTAGCTGTGAGAATAACTGGTACTACTGGTACACACTTGAAAAAAATCTTCCTCACTTGGATCTTGCAATTGCAAAATGTAAGGTACAGTGTGGTTTGTAATATAGAAAAGGATATGAAATTAACTTTTTGTATTAGTGGAAAAGTGGTCTGGGGAGAAGCATGCAGTATGTTTAGTTTAAACAAAAAGGAAATGTAGAATAGACAGAAAGTGAGAATCTTTGAGTCTGAAGGGAATACACAGGGCAGAAACCAGCTAGCACATTAAAGGAGATCTATAGGTCAACCATGGCAGCATTTCCATTCCAAAGGATATTTAGGTGACCCTGAATTGAACATTAACTAGTAGAGTAGGAGAAAGTAAACATTAGCTGAAAAATAGATAGATAGATAGATAGATAGATAGATAGATAGATAGATAGATAGATAGATAGATAGATAGATAGATAGATAGATAGATAGATAGATAGATAGATAGATAGATAGATAGATAGATAGATAGAACTTTATTTGTCTCCAGTGGGAAATTTGCCTTTTTATAGAAGCTCTTTAAATAAATAAACAAATAAATAGATAAATAAATAATATATATATCTATTGACTGTGCCAGCTATGTGTTTCCTGTAAATGTGAAGGCTCTTATAATAAAAGTTGTTACATTGCCAGATCGCAGATAAGAATGATGACAAAGTTGATGTAATACATACAAATCACATTTGAAATAATAAGTGCAGAGCCTGTGAAGTAAGTGATGTGGAGGGCTTTGTCTTTACTTTTCCTAGATCCTTACTACTTTGATATGCAGATGCTGGAATGAAAACCCATACTTCTTCAAAGCGATCCTCTAATTATGAACAAAACATATACAGTAACTCTATTTTTATCTTCATTGTCAGGTCAGCTATTTTTAAAAGACCAGGAAAGTATCATAAATTCTTTCTTTGAATTTTTCCTCTAGAAGTGTAAGGCTTTAGTTAATCCCAGTGAGTAGCCTGACAAACTGTCACAACAAACTTGCCCAGGCGCCCACATTCAAGTGCACAGAAAAACTGACAAAGCATGAAGGGCTACAACTTTCTGAAAAATATGAATGGAATTGCAGTGACCGAATAAGTTATCTTAGTAAGAGTTCATATTTATGGCTCGGAATGACACATTCATTATTCCAAAAAGTATACACAAAAACTGACTTTAACAATCCACAAGATGCCACAAAGTGCAAAACACCAAACAGAACCAAAATATCTGAGAGACATCTAATTAAAATGCCAAGCACCATTTGAGCTGAATCAAAACCAGACAAACAATATATACTGTACCTAACTGTGTGACTGGTGATGTGTGTTTTTTTACCCAATTCTGTGTATGAAGCGTGTCTGGCTCAGAAACTGATTAAATCTGGCAACTACACATTCAAAGGACAGAAATGTCAACCTGAGCTAGATTAATCAGATTTGAGGATGCATGCATGTACAGTGTGACCACCAGGGGGCACACCAACTCCCAAAAACTCGTCACAGCAGACACAGGCTCAGGTCCAGCGCACACAAAGCTTTTATTAAAGTGTGGGAAATGCTTTCTTCCTTTTTTTCCCACCTGCAGCAGAGTACAAAGCACAAGTACAGTTAATAAGCCCAGCACACAGCATTTTGTCTCTTCTCCCTCTTTAGTCTCTTCTACTTCCACTCCTCTTCCAGCAAGCTTTGTCCTCCACCTCCCAACTCTGACTCCCAGTGCCAAATGAGGTGGTTCCTTTTATAGAGCAACCAGAAGTACTCCAGGTGTCCCAGGACCTCCTTCCGGATGTACTTCTGGGTGTGGCAGCAGTCCTGTAGAAAAGGACTGTGCTGTTCCCCATGCACCCACTGGTAGTGGTTACAGGCCCTAACAGGGTTGAGCTTTCATTCTCCAAATCTGTGGAACCTTACCAAGCATGGGGGACTACCCTCTGTCATCCCGGGTGAGATACTGCCCTGTGTAAGCTCTTTTCCCCGGTCCTTCTCTTATGAAGGCACCCCGGTTGTTTATTTCAACAGTAGACATACTTGTATCTGCAATAATCCAGCTACTGAACACCCATTTTATTGATACTGCTTAATCCCATTTTAGGGTCACAGGTAGACAATCCTTATTTTATAACCTTTAGGTTCAAGGAAGAAACTCTGAACAGAGTGTTATTCCATCACACATCACACTCGCTCACACACCCGCACTCACACATAGCCAGCAAACTCAGATTTGCCAGGCTTGTCCACATAAATATCTTTGTGATGTTGAGGAAAAATGATTTACCTAGAAAAACACTTCCAAAGACATGAGGACATGTGGAATAAATACAGAAACTGGTATGGTTAGAATTTGCTAACTTTTCTCTTGAAGAAGTGACGGTGACTTCACTAACCACTGAATAAATCAAGTACCACTTAAACAATACAATCAATATCAGACATATTATGAGACCTGTTTATTTTAGAGTTACCAACATATACTGTACTTTTCAGAAATGTTAAAATACAATCCTTTTTTTTTGTAGACTATATCTATTGTTTCCCTACCTGCAGCTTACAAAAAGAAAATGTTCTTAAAATCTGGTTGGTGCCTTATCTGCTGTTCCTGTAACTTCCCTCCCTTACACTATTTTCTGTAGCTCCTAAGTATATTTAAGCACTTTTTTTTTAACGTTTTTTGTGTTACCCTACATACGTCTCCATTCCTTGACCTGATTTCTCTTCTTTGCTTTTTTTTTTAAGATTATGGAGTGCATCATCCATATGTATTCCACTGTCCTGTCCAGTTAAAGAGAATCTAGGTTCCTTTTCTCTGTCATCTACAGTATGTCTGTTAAAAATATTACGAGCAAGAAATCTACCCTGTCTAAATTAGGCCATACCATTTAAGTGTCTCACTCCTAAATATCTTCTCTGGAAACAGCTGTCAGGAAAAAAACTACAAGGATGTAGTGACCAGGAGCCTCATGTATAAACGGTGCGTATGCACAAAAATGTTTCCACGCTCAAATCGCGATGCATAAAACCTAAACTTGCCGTAAAGCCATGCACATTTTCACACCAGCTAAATGCTTGGCATACACAAGTTCTCCGCTCGGTTTTGCAACCTGGCGACAACTAGTGTCAAAGCAGTGCTTTTCTTCAAGTGTGGTTCTCCTTTCTTTTTTAGATCTACATTCCTGATGCGGCTTTATCAAATACACTGAAATTAACTGCATATTGTTTATTAGTTTAAGGCATCTGATTGTAATTAACCTATAACAATATAATGGTCCATGGAATGGCCAAACTATTCCAAATACCATTGCTGCTTTAGCGTTATTACTCTCAAGTATTTATCCCAATGTATCTGAGTGCCTCAGCCATGCTATCTATTTGAACTGCTCTCATATGACAAACGCTTCAGAGCCTTTCCTTTATGGACCAGACTGTTCAGAAACAGTTTCATCCCAAGAACTATAAATGCACTCAATCAGTCCATCAAGTGCTCCTTGTAGAACTGTTTGTACCTATAAGTACAATCACCTCACTGTAAACTTGCGATAGTTATAATATTGCACAACCTGAGCCACTTTATAAAGAATGTATTTACAATAGATGATATCATTTTTAAGGTGAAATGCAGCAAAATATGTTTATCACATTATACAGATAAAATGTTAACATCATTTAAGTAATCTAAATTGTTATAATAATTAAACATGTGTGGACACGGTGTCGCAGCGCTAGCATGGAGCTGGCACCTGGTTAGGTATTGTTACTACCTCATGCTGTATTCTTGCTGGGGCTGGCGCAACACTGGAAGGATAGATGTATAGAAAAATTAAACATGTACTACGGAGATATTTCAATGTTTCTTAAAAGTTTTGAAGAATCGGCGTTCTAAGCTTACAGATGGCTTAACGTCTATTACAGAGCTGATTGTGTGGAGATTGGTTACTTGGAGAAAGAAAAGGAAGGACAGGAATTGGGGGTTAGTATGTTTGAAAGAGACACTACTACTGCAATAAATTATTTCATCGAAGGTCGCACACGGCGCAGCAAGCATCTTGCATGAGGCAGGAACAATCTCTGGATGGGCGCCAGCTCGTCACTAGCACTGCGCCACTGTGTTCCCATGTTTAATAACATGCTTTAACTCCTATCATAATGAAAATGATATCAAGTATACATCTCAGTATTTTAATTATTCAGAGAGCTGTAATATCACGAATGTAATGGATTCTGTGTCCAGTCAGTGGAAGAGAAAGCCCGTTTAAGAAGCACATAGTGATTCACACACATAAAGAACATAGAAGAACACATACAAAACAAAGCATTTAATGTGCTACTTATGGAATGAGCCTCGGACACAGACAGACGGACATTGTTATGTCACCCAACACACGTTTATTTTACACCTCTCTTCAGGCCGCCTCTTTCCTCTCCCAGACCTCGTCCTCTTCCACCTGACTCCAGCCCTGAAGGAAGGGAGGTGGCCCCTTTTATGTTTCCCCGGATGTGCTCCAGGTGTGCTCCGACAATCTTCTACCGACATGCCCAAGTGTGGCGGAAGTGCCGGCTGCATCCTCGGAAGCACTTCGGGTGTCCCTGTTCCTCTTCCCCCCAGTATTTCCTGGCGTGGCGGAAGTGCTGAGGTCCAGGGCTCTCCAGGCATTGGGGCGCCCCCTGGCGGTGGCCACGGACCCCTACAGGGTTGAGCTTCAAAGCTCTGTACCCGTGGTCTCCACAGCAACCAGGGCAGTCGCCCCCTCGTGGTCTGGAGGAGGCGTGAGCCCTCCTCTGGTCCTCTTGGGTGTCCCGGCTGGGTACCACCTACAGCCGCGTGCCACATACTTTAGTTACGATGGGATTTGAGAAACTAGAAAATTAAACAATTTAAGATGAAGTTTATGATGTTCTACTTTATTGACAAAATAAACTACGTGATTAAAGTGGAAATTTCTAGATTAAAGTTGATATTTCAAGCTTTTTTCCCACTGTGTCTTTATTTTTTTTTCTTTTCTCTGTACCCTAATAAGTTTTCATATGACACTCAGGCGGTGGGCTACGACTCGCCTTTTTATGGCGACTTTGATATCTGACAACTTTTTTATTTTGGGCACTGTACAACTTTGTGAACTTGAGCTTTCGAGTTTCTCCAACACTCTGTCACTCGATCAACTTCCTTTGTTGTCTATACCACTGTTTAAACCAAGAAATAGTACATTTTTCCTTGCCTCCATTTGGTATTCACTGAAATTCTTCTATTTTCCTCTGTGCTTTTGCCATTGCCTTTTCACAGAACGCTGAGCTGAAGGGCTATTTACAGTATATTGATTTGCATTTTCAAAGAGGTGTAACTCTGGGAGGAGTTTGGGAGTGGTGGCAGGCGATTGCATGTGCGTTACTTTTCACGCTGATCAGGATTTATGGAGCGGAAGAACGTGGAAGTTGGCGTTCGCATAGATTTATCCATCTGGATTTTTTTTGTGCATATGCACATTTCCACTTTTGTCCTTATGCCATGTTTTAATGTGAGTTCTATGCACGGTGTTATGCATGAGGCCCCAGGAGATTCACCCCAATGGATCCTAAGGCAGAAATTTCCATTTGTTTTTTTTGCAATACCCAATTTCCTATTGAAATATTAGGCATATACTGTATATCAGGCATAATCAGAAAGCACTCACAGTTAAAATTAAAATGGAGGCCTCTCCTTCTTGTTTGCGCCTTTATCAGGCGGCATCGTGTGCTCTATTCAAATCAATGACCCTGAGCTTCCATGTACCATTCTTTTTCACTTGTTTCTCTGTTTAAAGCCATGTAGAATTCCCACCAAATACAGTCTCTTCCACACTCTTTCCAGCTATCTCTGTTCCAGGCAGTGTCTTTAGTAATGTTTGTTAAGTTTTTAATAGAACATAACCCATCTTTATCTTCTGCATTCTTGGGATGTTTATGTTCTTCTTTCTAAATATTCATGTGCCAGCCAAAGAGCCTCAGAAATTGTATTTTTGCCCATACTGTTGGGATTTTTGGTGTTCCTTGCACCATATTTACATTATTCTGTGTTTGCAAATTTCCCTCCTTCGCCCTTTATCTTTTGTTTTTACCAGCCATACCATCTGCATTTCAGAACAGAAAGTCAACCTGAAGGTAAGCCTGTTTGCAACTGGATGGGAAATCACACAGGAAAAAACTGAGGCAGCAGCTGGAAGGGATGTTAGTGAGGCTATCGTGGGGTGCTTACCCTGTGGTCAATGTGTGTATCCCAATGCCCCGTTCCAGTGATGGGGACACTGTGCTGCAAAAAAGTAGCTCCAACCTTCAGATGAGATGGAAAACTAAGGTCCTGACTCCCTATGGTCATAAAAGATCCCTAAGAGTAGGGTATTTCCTGATATCCTAGCTAGATTGCCAACCACAGCCTGGTCATTCTGACTTCCTAATCATCCTTTGTCCCTTTACTGGCTATCGCTCTTATCCCTTCACTATCTAACAGCTAATGTGTGGCTTAAAAATGTCTGTCATTGCATTATCCAGGTGTTGACACACATTGGCGGTGGTTTAAATGGCTCTCCACTGTCTTTGCAAATCACTTTGTGTAGTTTAGAAAAGCACTATATAAATGTAATTAATTAATTAATACTTAATTGTGGTTTTTGCTTTCTCATGATCCCTTTTCACTACATGTCTCTTGGGGCATGAGCCTCCAATTAGGTCAATGCAGTCAGGTGCTCTGGTTGTTTGAGATGTAATTTCCTGTGGGATATTTAAACCAACCAATTGATACCTTTCTGGAAGATATAACCTTTTTGTTTCTGAAGGTAACACTTACAATACAAGCACAAAATATTCATTATGTTGCAGAAGTTTTTTTTTATAACGTCATCCCACAGGGCACTGCTTTTGGTCTATGAGTCTTACGTTAAAAGCAGTACTTCTATAGTGTCATATGGCCACTTCCACCTGATGCTACGGAAATTAGACTTTTCACACTTCTCACACTAACTGGTTCCATTTCCTCCTCGTTTTTGATTCTCCTTCTGTCCTACTGAGATAACAACCACCTTGCTTAAGTGCAACCGTTCAGTAAGTATAGTGAAGGGATTTACTTTCTTGCTGTATGTTGGCACTTGTCCTTCTTAGAAATTGTTTACATGTCTTTCCCTGGCTAAACAGTTGGGAACACACCTAGCCGTCGTAATTCAATTGTTTTATTAACCTTATTGTCATCATTGAAGCATTCATTTATGAGCATTCTTTTGCAAATTCAAAATAGCAAATCGACAGATAGCAAATCACTTCTTGTAAAACCCAATATGATAATTCACTTGGACTTACTGTGGGAAATTTCACTGTTGCTCATTTCACAAGGTTGATTTTTTTCTCTCTCTACTAAGGAATGTTATTCTTGCCAGTTAATTTTTTAAATGCCACTATTTTATAATAATGATTGAATTTCCATCCATCCATCCATTATCCAACCCGCTGAATCCGAACACCGGGTCACGGGGGTCTGCTGGAGCCAATCCCAGCCAACACAGGGCACAAGGCAGGAACCAATCCCAGGCAGGGTGCCAACCCACCGCAGGACACACACAAACACACCCACACACCAAGCACACACTAGGGCCAATTTAGAATCGCCAATCCACCTAACCTGCATGTCTTTGGAGTGTGGGAGGAAACCGGAGTGCCCGGAGAAAACCCACGCAGACATGGGGAGAACATGCAAACTCCACGCAGGGAGGACCCGGGAAGCAAACCCAGGTCCCCAGGTCTCCCAACTGCGAGGCAGCAGCGCTTAATGATTGAATTTATTTCACAAATTTTTTTTTCTAACAGATGATGGCAGTGCCAGTACATTTGTTTTTTTCTTCTAGCACAAGTAGAAAGAGATCTATGAATGAACAAAGACAATGTTATGACCAGTACAGAAACAGAAATCTACTATATAGAGTATCTGTTTGATTTTATAGATAATATTTTGTTATGGGCCCTGATTTAATTTCTAGCTTAGTCATAGTGTTTGTATTTGTGTGAGTTGACTGGTATAAGTGAGAGTGTGTATGTGTGTAACTATGCCTAATTATATACTAGCACATCTTCCTGGGCTTCAGAATTAGGCTCTTTATTTTCCAATGACATTACAGATGTATACTGCTCTCCTAATGGAATACGTCATCATGTGTATAGCAATAAGCAAACTGACACACACAACACACCAGTTGCCAAACACAAATTGTCTACTGATTTATAGTGTTATGTTTTGTGAAGATTTTCAAGAAGGTAGACAGAGGGACAGAGAATTCAACAAGATGCCCGTATCCATCTAAAAACCATCCATCCATCTATTCAGTTTTTAACCTGCAGGACAATATCTAATTTTAAAAAAGGCCCACAAAATCTTTAATTTTCATCTCATTTCAGTACAAGACTCATATTTTTCTCTCAATAGCAGGATATCTGTTCTCAAAGAGTTATTTATCAAGGCTGTAACCTGCCTTACACATGTATGTGTATGCTGAAAATTTCAACAACCCTAGAAAATACAAATGGTATTGAAATATTATACATTGCCAAATCCGTATACTGTATAGTAAATAGAGGATAATAATGTCTGCTAAAAAAAAGACTAAAACATATACACTTCAGGCCAGTAGCCATTTTTGCTGGTCTAGTGTGATGTAACATCACTGCTTTCAAGCTTTGATGACCAAACATAATGCTGATTGTTTGTTGTTCAAATGTATGATTATTCATTCAAGGTAACTCTTCACAAATCATTGAACTATTTTAAAAATATCAATTAGCTGGACTTTTAAACTGCCTTTAAACGATTTTCTTTATAACATTACTGATCACAAGCTTTGCACTCCAATGCAAATGAAAGGAAGCTTTCGCAAACGTCTTGGCACTTACTATAACAATTCTCATGCCACACACCAGGCAACCCCCTTCTAAATACATGCCCAGTGCCGCCTCTCGCTCCTACTCACTCTTTAATTTTTGACTCTGTCCCTCTGACAGTGAGATTTCAAAAGCATACAGCTTCCAGTTAAGCACAGTAAGTGCTGTCTCTGATAGCCATGTCCACAGTTGTTTGTGTCCAGTGCTGCTGACATTGTAAATTTGTCTTTGTGTACTACACTCAGGCTATGGTAATTACCATGAATGATTTCAACAGTATTTCTATTTTAGTTGTTTTTCTCCACGCACACAACATTCCAGACTCTTTTAAGCCCAGTTCAAGTTTGCAAATGGCAAAAGCTTATCCTAGCACCATGTAGCGGGACACAGAGAACACTTGCCTGCTATGTTAACATCATTTGTTACTCACCTGGGGTTCCCTTCTTCCCATCCTTTTTCATAATGTTTATATATTTCCTTAGAATGGATTCTGCATTCCTGTAGGCTGGTCATATCTGCTTTGATTGATTGGAAGTATCTATATGCTCTGTCTATTCAGTCTCTTCTGTTCTTATTTTTTATACTTCTAGCATTGAAAAACTGTTATTTTGTTTGAAAAGTTGTTTTTTCTTCTCCATGATTTCTTCTAACCTTCTTTTTTGCTTTCCAGTTCTTCTTTATTGCATTTTAATTCCTTCATATATTTTCCAAATAAGGGGACTGTTGTCTCAGGGACAGGAGTATGTTCCTCAGACTCTTTTTAGCTCCTCAAAAGTAAGAATTAAATCTATGCCATCAGTGGGCAGGTTATACAAATTTTGATTTCTTTATTCTGTTAGTCAATTTCTTATAGTTGGAGCACATTGAATGGTTGTTGTGTTTCATCTATTTGTCTCTGTGTTGCACACACCTTTGATTTTCCTTCCTGAAACATTAGCGCCTAACTGTATTGATGGGAGAAAATTTATTAAATTTCCATATTTATCCTTCAAAGGCTTCAACTGAAACCTTTAATACCCTGTCTTAATATCATTATACAGTGGAACCTCGGTTTGTGAGGTACTTGGTTTACGAGTGTTTTGCAAGACGAGCAAAAATTTTTAATAAATTTTCACTTGATAAACGAGCGAGGTCTTGCAGTATGAGTAGTATGTACTGTATACGCTTTGTCTGCTGAGCGTCATGTGATCACAACTGAGCTGATGGTTCTTCTCTCTCTCCCACTGCGGGATTGTGGGCAATCATCTCCTATTCTCCGTCTGAGTCGGCATGCCTCACTCATATAGTCAACATCCGTACGAGCGTATACGGTTTACTACAGCATTAGCATTGTGACTGTGTGTGTGTACAGGGTATGTGTGCTCGTGTGCGCTTGTGTGTGTGTGTGTGCTCGCGCACGCGTGTGTGCTGTGACGTGCGAGTCCCCGTCTTGCACCCTAAAACACGAAGCTGAGTCTCAGTACTTTAGCAACACAAGCTTTATTCAGCTTGAAACAGCAACAGCGCGGTTATTTATACACAGACACAGCAGTCAGGCAGGGCCCTGCACATTTATAATGTTCCTTGTTCCTTGTATCACCCATTGACAGCAGGCGCTTATAGCATATCCCTGATCTTTTCGGATTCACTTTTACGGAGAACTGCTACAGCACTGGGAGACTGCGATTGCTTTGGGACGCTGTTCCGCGTGTCGTCCCATTGGGTGCAATCCCACAAGAGTTTAGAAACTCACTCACACCAGCCATGATTCTTTTCAAAGGTAAAGTGCAAGTTAATTTGTTTTATGTATTTTTACTTTATATTTTGTATTAATCATTTTTATATGAATAGTTTTGGGTTTCTTATGGGGAAATTCACTTTGATATACGAGTGCTTTGGACTACGAGCACGTTTCCGGAATGAATTATGCTCGCAAACCGAGGTTCCACTGCATCTGTAAATCTTTTATGACTGTACTACGCATAACTGACTTGGCCAAAATTTGTACTCTTTCCTTTTCAGTGAAGATGGCTGTCATAAACTGGGAGCCCCAAAAGCACATAAGCCCCATAAATGCTTGCCCTAGAGGGAAATGACCATCGAAACCCAGGTTAAAAACAAATGGGATAAGGGAAGATAAGGAAAGATAAGATAAGAAAAGATAACATAAGGCAAGGAAAGATAAAGATAAGATAAATTGGTTTGTGTAGTGGTTTTGAGGTAAGACAAGACAAGACAAGATAAAACAGGATAAGACAAAGAGAAGATAAGATAGGATAAGATAAGATAACATTCCTTTATTGTTAGTACATAACACATACAATGAGATTTTGGTAAACTAACAAACCATACTCAAAACTATATTGTTAAAGACCACATCTAATATCTGATACATTACACAATTGTCAGCATAGTCAAAAACTTCTAAATATTGCACAAGTTAAGAAAATAAATAAATAATGATGAATATGATATTTCACAATTTAGTCTATAAGGTGTGTGATTTCAATTCAACATTTATTTGAAGAAAATGCTCTGCAGTACAAGAAACTCTTAGAGCACCACAGCAATTGCCTGGGAAGGCACCGCAATCCACATCAAGCACAGTCCCAAGACAGAATCCCAAGACAAAATCAAAAAATAGAACAGATTAAAAAATCACAGAAATCACAATAAGCACAAAGCAAAGCAAAACACAAGGAAACACTCCACTCCCTAGCACAATGGAAATGAACCACCAGGATCAATGGAAGACCCTCCAGTTAATTGGGTGGAGGGCAGTTCCTGGCTATGATTGGCAGGTGTTCCCTTCTCTTGAGGAGACAACCCACAAAACACACGGGATATAACCAAAGCATTTTATAACCAGACAAAAACAAAGAATAATGTGCATAAATAAGAAAAAGAAACATTAACATAGATAAATGGCACAAAAATGGACAAAACAGACAAGAAACATGACTTTGAGCCTCATCCTTTGGAACGTTATCTGAAACAATTTCCAGTTTCACTTTTCTCTGGGCTAAGGCATGGATTGTAACATTTTTTAAGGATTTCTGGATTTTATTTTTCTCCATGTGTACCTGCAAACATTTTTCTTCAACTGTTCGTAAGTACACCTTGAATGGATTCTTAATTGGTAATATAAAAATAAAATCTAGTTGTATCAGGATAATTCCACGTGATCATAGAGGGTAAATTAATTTAATTTATGTGCTTTCTCCCTCCTAAATTTAAACAAACATTCTTTTAACCCTCTTCTTTTGCCTTTATTTGCCTTCTGTTGCAATCACTTTATATTACTCTGTGGGGGAAAAAACAAGTTTGGAAGCTTAAAATTTGCTGTTCACCCAAGAGTTCAGAATGGATGGGTGTGCTAATCCACTTCTGTAAACTTTTGGGGATTTGTTAGGCATAAATGACACCAGCAAAATGCATCCCTCTGCTAGGTAATTATGTCCCAACATGCATCTCTGTTGTATTCATATAACATCCTGCTGTATATTGTGATTTATGTGCTTACTTGCTTGTGATTTTTGTAAAAAAAAAAAAAAAAAAAGCTTATGTTGAATTGGCATTTGTCCATTTCAAGCAGTAAATAAACATCCATCTTGCTTTGCTTCTGTGACACAGACCATAAATTTATGGGGAAAGGTGATGTGTGGTAACTCAGAAAATTCCAATTTAAACACAACAAATTGCTGCTGACTTTTCAAGCATAAAACCCCTTGATGAAATGCAAGAGGATCAGTACCACCATCTACTGGCAGAAAGAAATATTAAAAGAAAAGAAGAATATTGAGCACAGGCACGGTTAGCCAATTTTAGAAATCAAAAAAAGATTTGATCTAGACCTAATTAAAAAAAAAAAGATTTCATCTAGTTTTAAATAATATAGTATCTTCCTTTCCATTTAGTTTTAGAGGATGGATTGGAATTCTTCCACTGTATTTGGATAAGGTAAGATTGCAAACGATGTAGTGTGAAATACCACAATATATCTTCTGTTGCATAATATTATTTTACAATAAATAATGCTAGTAATGGATGTTGAGTAATTGTAAATCAAACTCTATCTACAAAAGGAGTAAGTATGTTTCCCCAAAATCTAAGCATGAGGCATTTAAAAAAATGAGCTAGCGACATCAGAGCTTGATGCCATCATTTGCACAATGGATCCTGTTACTGTCTCTCTATTATATAAAACAATCCCAGGACAAGAAGAGACTTTTTAGCCTGGAACAAGACGTGACTTTTTCAGAGAGATACTTTCAAATTCCGCAAGATCAGACTTTGTGCCAAGAGATTTAACCACACCCGGGGGCAGAAATAAAAGACAAAGAGTAGATGACAAAGTAGAACGTTGTAAAGAGGTTAAAAAACATTGGTACAATACACATGCAGAGCAGGGTAGAGATAATGAAAGTACTCAGAAAGTCTCAAAAAATGATAGTAAGGTCGCATTAGCATAAGCAAATGGAAATTATTACTTGGTGAAATAATGGAACAGAGAAAAGAGATTGAATATATTGTTCGGATTTAAACTTTACGTCGGAAACTTTTAGATTGTCTAATTCGTGTTTCATCAGGGAAAAGTAGTGTTTCTTCTGAATGAAGAGGCTTATCTGTGAGAATTAAAAGATTTGTTGTTTGGTGAAAGTGAAATGCACATACGCGAGCTGCAGAGACGTGAAGTGGCTGGCACATAGCACAGGTTGTGGGGATGGTGAGCAAAGTGAGCAGGGGGCAAAGCCCCCAAGTTTACATAATTATTGTCAAGAGAAATGTATGCAATTTACAACATGTAGCTTCATCACACCATTCTTTGCACAGATTGAAAAAGAGTGCATCTCATAAATGGTTGAATTGTTTTCCTTATGTGAAATTATAACTCTGAGATCACTTACTACTCACTGTCTATGATCATCTAGCGGTCTGCCAAAAGATTATCGCCATCTTCATCATTAATAGCTAGAATCGATTCAAGCAGAAACATTCATGGAAAATTGGGCAACACAGGCAGTGTCTGATTTGTACACAGAAATAGTAGTCTTAGTAGAAGATTATACACATTGTCAATACAGAGGTCTCTAAAGGTCTGGATGTCTAGTAACTTCCATTAATTAAATTCTGTTTAGGTTAATGAAGTCCGGAATCTATGATTATTGAGCACTAGAGTGACTGAGAACAGCATCTCTGCTTTAAAAATGTGTCCTACATTGGTACCCTATTTTGAGCAAATGACACACTACCAGTTTACTAATAAATTGGTGATAATTAGTATTTACTAAACTGCAGAGTAAGGCATGCTAAAAGGAGTCTGAACAATGTTTCTTTTCAATGGCTATATATTTATGGAAATTTTGAGACACTAGAGCTTTGGGAGTATATTTATTTTAACAATATTACTTTTTTCAGCTGATGAGATGAAGAGATGACCACCAGTTAAAAGTCTTGTTTGATGTTTTGCATCAATTAGACCTTTAAATTTTCTTGTAACTGTAATTCCTAAATATTTCAACTGATCTGGAAAGTGATTTAGTGTATTTACTATGAAAATCACTAAGGAAATGAATTTCAATCAAGCTGATTTTGAACCCAGAGATCCTGTAAAAGTTGGACATAACATGAGAATTAATAATCAGTAGAAATCAGCGATACAGAATGCCATGTCAGCAGCACAGCAAGTTATCTTCCCTTATAATGCTCCTCCATACTCTCTGACTGTTTTCAGAGACAGATAGCCAGGGGTTCAACACTAAATGCAAAAATGATTGTTGATAATGGATAGTCCTGTCAGGTTCTGCATTTAAGTATATAATAGTAAGAAATAATACTGTTTACATGAATAGAAACATCTGGACTAGAGTATAATAATCTGATCCAAACAAATCTAAGGGATCTGAACCCTAATTTGTGTGTTACAGAGATATCTCCATTAAACTCTATGAAACATTTTTATGTGTCCAGATGCAATAGGACCTCTGCAAGATCAGTGACTGTATTACTATTTATTATATTAAATTATACTTGTCCATCTTTATAAATCCAGATTGTTCTTGATACAGTAGGAGAGCACATTCTCTATTCATTTAGCTAATGATTTCACCGGGATCTTGATATTGGTGTTTAGTAGCGAGATTTATCTGTTAAGATGCACACACAGAATATTCTTAATTCTTTATATTTGGGAAGACACGACTCTTGAAATGTGAAGCAAAATTTCAGCACAAAACTATTTATTTTTGCTTTTCACTGAATAGAGACTTAGATCACTATCATAAACCCACAACTTTAATACAAATTACATGATGAACAAACATAAAACTGTAAATTAGTTTCAATGCACACAGTTAAAGTAGAGGAACTTCAAATTAATTAACATAAACACATCATGACATTGTAGGTCTATAAAAATTAAAAAGCGGAAATGTGCGTATGCACACAAAAATCCATTTGGAGTATTTATATCACTGTATTTGAGTGTGGAATCATAGCTCTACAGCAGCTGATAGGAAATAAAATTATTGGTATACAACATCAAGCACACGCTGCCTCAGCCATGCTGCCTATTTGAACTGTTCTCATACGACAAAGACTTCAGAGCCTTTCCTGTACTTACCTCGCAGTTCAGAAACAGTTTCATCCCAAGAACTCTAAACGCACTCAATCAGTCCATCAAGTGCTCCTTGTAGAACTGTTTGTACTTAGAAGTAACTGTATAAGTAACTCACTGTAAAGTTGCAATAGTTATAATATTCCACAACCTGCGCCACTTTATAAAGCACATATTTACATATGATGACGATATCATTTTTAAGATGGATAGAATAACAAAATAAACTACAGTACGTGATTAAAGTGGAAATTTCGAGATTAAAGTTGACATTTCAAGCTTTTTTCCCCACTGTGTCTCTATTTTTTTTTCTTTTCTCTGTACCCTAATAAGCTTTCATATGACACTCAGACGGTGGGCTATGACTCGCCTTTTCAATTTATATTGATTTGCATATTCAAAGAGGTGTAATTCTGGGAGGAGTTGGGGAATGGCAGCAGGCGCATGCATGTGCGTTACTTTTCATGTTGACTGGGATTTATGTAGCGGAAGAATGTGGAAGTTGCCGTTGGCACAGATTTATGTATCTGGATTTTTTGTGCGTACGAATATTTGTGCTTTTGTCTGTACACCATGTTTTAGTGTAAATTCTACGCACAGCGTTATGCATGAAGCCCCTGATGCTTCCTGTCTTTCTATATGGTTGCGAGACATGGACGCTGTCCAGTGACCTGAGATGAAGACTGGACTCCTTTGGTACTGTGTCTCTCTAGAGAATCGTTGGGTACTGCTCGTTTGACTTTGTGTCGAATGAGCAGTTGTTCATAAAGTCCTGAATGAGGCACATTACCTGCATTGTGAGGGAGAATCAGTTACGGCACCACAGCCATGTGGCGTGATTCCCAGCAGGTGATCCAGCTCGTAGTATCCTCATTGTTGTTGACCTGAGTGGCTGCACCAGGCCAAGGGGTCACCCACATAACACCTTGCTGCGGCAGATAAAGGGTCATTTCCAGAGGGTGGGACTGGACCATGTGTCTGCCTGGGAGGTTGCCAACTGGGATCCAGAGTTGTTTCATCGTACAGCGGGTGCGGCAACGCACTGTACCAGTATATGCTCCCTAACTTGAGTTCACTTATGTGTGAATTACTTATTTTGTTGTTTGCTTTTTATATTGTTTGTATTGTTTGGTGGTTAAAGTTGTTACACTATTATGATACTATTCTAGGTCTTAAACTACTGTACAATGTAGCTTACTGTTGTTTTTGAAGTGAACAAATCAGTGATTCAAAGATTCAAATCATTCTGGTGAATTGAATGAAATGAATCAAAACAATAAAATTAATCGTTTTGCAAATCACTTTTTCCAAAGGGCAAGACTTGCAGATTTTCAATACAGAAGTGACTCCAAGTGTCACAGCAAGGTACTGAGAAGTATTAAAGTGTAAAAGAAGGTGCCTTATGTGTAAATGGTGCATACACACACAAATGTTGTATACACCGATTTCTAAGCACACTTCTAGATCAATAAAATCTAAACTTGGTTTAAAGCCACGCACATTTTCACAGCACCCTCACACCATACGTACGCAGAATTTTTCTTGGTTTTGCAAACGGTTGGCACCCAGTGTCAAACAATGCTACTGTTTCTGTGTGGTTTCCCTTTCTTTTTTATATTTGCATCAATGATGCAGGATTTATCAAATACACCAAAATTAATTGCATATCGTTTACAAATTTAATTCACTTGATTGTAATCATTCTGTAACAATATAATGGTGCATGGAATGGCCAAACTATTCCAACTACCACAGCTGCTTTAACGTTGTTAGAAAACATCACAAATTAAAGAATTAGAAGAGAGACAGTATTAATAGGTGATGATGACTGGCTTCTAAGTTGATTTCTAAGAGCTATCCTCTTGAAGTTGTGTGCTGAACTGTCACCCGCTTTTCAAAAGCAGACTTTTGGGAAATGTGCTTTACCTCTTCCTTTGCAAGTTCTGTCCATTCTCTGAATATTAGACACAGGAGCTTTCAGCATGAACTTGTTGACAAATCGGGTATTTCACAAATATCACTGAGTTACACCATGCCAGCTGTATAGGATGGTATTACCTGCTTGTCATCCAGATACGCAGAATTTCTTTACACTGATTTTTTCTGAACTGGAAAAAATCACAGCACAATTTGCAGCAATGTCCAGTTTTCCAAGTTTAATCAGAGCAGTCAACTGCACTCACAATGCTATTGCAACGACGCTGGACAAGTTATATCAGACTGGAATGAATCACCAAAAGAATGAGCTAGCTTTACATCTATACCAGGACAGCCTATAAAAATGGCAGCTCCGCACAGTAGCAGGTGCTTTTGCCAACTAGTGCAGCAAAAGTCAAGTAGCCCTTTTAAAGATAGTGAGTCACCTCAAAGAGCCTTGTAAAGAGCAGAGAGTCTATTCGTTGTGGCACTTGGCACCAGCCCTACACTATAAAGGCGCCTTCAGAAAATGAATTTTCTTATGTAAATAGAAAGCATTTCCACTCAATTCATGTGCTGCTCTATAGTCCACAGAATGTGTGTTGCATTGTGCAAGCATTTAGTGTGCTGCATAATGTGGCACACGATTGTGGCTTGCCCATACCTGAAGAGATGTGCTATGATGATCCTGACCCTGACCTACCAAATGACCAGTCAAATTAGACAGCATTACAATTTCATTTGAATGTAATTAGCAGAATGTAAAAACAGGTAATTGGATGCAGCATTTATTTTTTAACCAATTCATTTAATTTGTGGTTAATATCACCCAGTACAGCCCTTATATTACTTAGTTTATTGGCCACATCTCTTACAGCATCCACTATTGCATTTTGTAACTCCAGAATAGTGTCCATCAGCACACAGCCAGATGGTCGCCAGGCAATTTCCAAGGCAGAGAGGTGTGTGAACAGCCAGAGCGTGAAGATGTGCTGGGAACAGCAGCACCATCACTATGTGGATTCACGTCCTTGGGGTCAGCTTTTGTAATTTATCTGAAGCAGAATAGTGGGCTGCGGCTCACCTTTGCTTATACCTACAAATAGTACGAATAGTACTATTAGTAAATTAGCTGAAATTCTTCTTTTCTCCACATGCTTTTGCCATTGTCTTTTAACAAAATACTGAATGGAAGGTGCTATTTATATTGACCTGCATATTCAAACATGCAAAATTGTGGGAGGAGTCAGGGTATGGCTGTAGGAGCGTACATGTGCCTTAAATCTCATGTTCATTGGGATTTATAAAGGGGAGGTGCGTGAAACGTGGTGTACGCACACTTTTATGCATCTGGATTTTTTTGTAAATTTGCACATTTCCAGTTTTGTTTGTATGCATTGTTTATAGTATGAATTCTATGCATGGCATTATACATAAGGCCCAAAGAGTTACCTAGTTCTTTTTTTAGTTATTTTCAACCTCCTTGGCTATCATCACTTTTGTTAAGATTCAGCTTCTTCTAAATAGTAATAATTAGTAATAGTATTAATAAATAGTAATAATTGTCTTAAGGATTCTATTTGGGCTTCTTTCTTCTTAACACTAGAATTACCAAAGCCTACGAAAAGATTAAATCCCTTCACACCTCTCCGTCAGCATCGTTTGTGTTCTCAATGTGCCGATCAGCACAAGCAGCAAGCAGCCTGCTATCCCATCCCCTGACCCACCGCCACAGCTCAATTCACAAAGAAGGTTCTCAGTGCTCAGTGTTTATCTTGGAGTAAGTTACCTAGAGTTGTAGAAGGTAAATAATATATATATATTTAGAATGCATACATTTCATGTGTGTTCCGTGCCTACAAGAATCTATGTAAACACATTGTTAAAACAGAAACGTTTTCATGTTTTAGTAATAAATGACAAATTGTAGACATGAACTGTATAATATGTGAAGGCTGAAGCCCAAATATCAAATAAACACTCACAAAAGGTACAAGCATAATACAACAGCTTCTGTGGTGCAGCAGTAAGAACTGCTGACTTGTAATCAAGAGGTTGCTGGTTCGATCCTGGCTGTCTCGTAAATTTACCATTTTGAGTAGTGAGTTGCTCTTATTGTTAATATTATACAATAAAAACATACATTTGATTTGCATCTGTAATAGCCTGTGTAAATTTATACTACTTGTAAAAGGTTTTTCACTTTTAATCTCCCAGTCATGATCATGATACAACTCACCTAACTGATGCTGTTAGTTTTTATGTGTAACTGGGAATAACTGTGGATGTCAGTGGTGTTTTGAGACAATGAAACTGGAAATTCTCTGATCTGGAGGGATAAAAGCTGATGCACAAACACTGGTGAATCTGCCTTATTGGTATCTCATTGTAACTTGAATTTTTTTTTATTCAGTTTTATTGAGTGTTCCGGCTCAGGCTGAATTAGTATGCACCTTATGGTCCATAATGTCAAAGCTGCACTGACATAAAAAACAGAGACATAGATATATATGATATTTGGAATAATTCATTTTATGACCTGTATAGTACATTACATATTATAGTACATTATTTATATTATTCATTTTTATTTGCATATCTTGCGGTTGTTTTCTGATCTTGCCCAATCTCCACATTTTGGTGCATGGTGATGTTTCTTTTGTACGGGTGCCTGAGAAAGGCTGAGTTTGCTTTCCTGGGGGAAGCGGCAGTCTTGGAACAGAAGCTTGTCGATGCTGCATCCTCTTCTTCTTTTTCCATTGCCTTTTCTTGTAAGAAATGATGATGAAGTTCCTCTGCATGGTGAGCAAAGAACACTCTTCTTTTCTCAGTGGACCTGTGCATGCCTTGTACAACATATGTGCTTTCATCGTTGCCAAGAAAAGCATGTTGTAGCACACAGCAAACGGCCACCTGCGTGTTCCTGCTCATACTGAATAAGCTCATGCTTGGTCCATGATGTCAACGCAACACCGGGGAAAAAAAGGAAGAGACAAATATATGTGACATTTTGAAGAAATCATTTTATGACCTGAATAGTACCAATCAGAAAACATCATTGCACTAATACAATATTATTTGAAAACTAACAGCGTCAGATCAGGTGTAAATTTATGGTACTTGTAAGAGTTCGCTTTTTTTTCAGTTTTAGTCTCTCAGTCACGTTCATGCTCTCCTCACTCTACCCCTTCTGATCTGACACTAACAGAGTCATCATAAATTTACATCCGATTTGAAGTCAAAATATCAAACAAACACTTTCACAAAAGGTACATGTGTAGCGGATGCCACATGTGCTTTATTCCAGGGGCACTTTGCTGCCTCTTTGGGTGCATTTCAGGAAAGAAGAATACTGTAAATACATCTTTAAGGGGGAGGTCATAACTCGGTCAGGGCGGTTAAAAACCGGAAAAGAAGGGGAGAAAGAGAGACATCTTGTGGTGGAGCAAAGAGAAGAGACGAGGTAGCGGCAAGAAAAAATATCTACTGGAACAAGTTCTTTTTTTTCTTTGAAGACTCAGCGACACAAGGGAGACGCGTCTCTGAAGACGGACCTTTTTTTTCTTCCTTTGATTTCGCTGGAATACTTGGACTGGTAGGATTGAACTTTTTTGTTACCGGCTCGACTGCCGGCGTATTCCCGTATGGTTTCTCTTTGCCCTGCACAATAAGGACAGTAATTCCGTTTGGTTGAACTGGTTTCTATGATTCATGAACATTGCGCGTTTAAACCAGAAAGGAGGGGGGTTTGATTGTTATGTATTTGTTTGTTTGTTTTTTTTCATGTATGATAATATATGTGTTATTCTTTTGCTTCTTCTTTGTGTTGTAATATGATTTGTTGTTAATGCTAAGCTGGGACTGGTGGTGGGGAAATCAATAAGAGGACGAGCGTTGGTCACGTTGCCCGATAGATTTTATATATTGAACTGCTTTACATTAGCAGTTTTCTAATCGTGCTTATCCCGGGGTTTAGTTGTTTCTCCCAGGGCAGCGGTACACATGTATAACAAAACAAGTGTGCTTTTATTCAAGAATAAAACCGAAGAAAAAGAAATCTGGTTGGGGTACAATGCTGATACAACCACTTGGGTGGTGCAGCAGTAAGAACTGCTGAATCATAAGCAAGAGGTAGTGGGATTGAATCCGGGAGCTCTCCAGAATTACAGTAGTGAGCTGCTCTTATTGTTACTATTGTACAATAAAAACATACATTTGATTTGAGTCTGTAACAGCTGGTGTAAATTTATGATGTTTGTAAAGGTTAGCTTTTTTTATTTATTCAGTTGTATTCTCTTAGTCACATTCACCTTCCCCCGATCTCACACTGCTGTTTGTTTTGTTATATGTGTACCTTTTGTGAAAGTGTTTATTTAATATTTGGACTTCAGTCTTCATACATCATACACTCCATTTCAACATTTTGTCGTTAGTACTATAACATGAAAAAAGTTTCTATTTTAGGTATTTGTTCAACATTTGTTGCATTTCTTGCATTTCCTTTCATCCTACATTTACATAGATCGCTGCAGACATGGAACATAAATGAAATGCATATGTTCCAAATAACAATATATTATTTACCCTGTACAACTCCAGACACCTCACACTGACATAAACAGACTTCATCTGGGAGAACTTTTTGCCCTTTCTGCGGTGGTGGGGGGATGGTACAGCAGGTTGCTTGCTGCTTGTGCTGATCAACACATTTACAACACAAAAGAAAGATGCTGGTGGAGAGGTGAGAAGGAATTTAACTCTTGTAGGGCGGATGTCGACTTTTGTCGACAGGAGGGGTTGAAGGCTAATGTCGACAAAAGTCGACATCCAGGGATAGAGGGCGACAATCAGCTGTTAATGGCGACAAATCTCACTGTCACGTCACAGGCATTCCCTCTGTGCTTGGAGGAATGCTAGACTCGTTGACTCGGCAACTAAACCTTGCGTGTGCATGAGTTGCGAAATGTAAACAATAGCAAGATGACACCGACATGTGAAAAGGCAGCGAAGCAAGTGCAGAAAAGAAAACACTCGGCAGACGATGTTTTGCGCATTATCGCGGAGTCGGACTCTTGATTTTTCAGAATCGGATTTTATTGGCAGTGATCAGGAGATCGAGCAAGAGAGTGAGAAGCAGGCATCAGCTGATCAGACACCAGCCGATGCTGCGCCAGCGGATCTGCTGCCAGTTGAGTGCCTTCGCGCAGCCGATGCATCTACGGCAAGGTTCGCATGGGATAAATACACAGACATTGATCCGTTGAGAGCCGATCTGGCTACCGGAGTTTACAAGATCGGCATGGCTTGCTGTTGGACACGACAGATCACCAGCTGCTGTACTTCAGGCTGCTCTCTCCTGATGCTGCTTTTCAGCTACTGTCAGACGAGACAAACAGGTAGACAGAGATTTTTTTTGAATCGCGGGCTGCGTTTGCATCGCATTCTCGTTTTTCAAAGTGGAAACTCACAACGAAAGACGAGATGAAGCGTGCTGTGGCATTACAAATAGAGATGGGACAGAACTGGTGATATAACTTCAGGAAGCATTGGTCCAAACGTGTTTTGTCCCCTGGTGGCTTAGGTACGTGCTGCTGCAAAGTTTTATTCACTTCTGTAATAAACAGAAGCAAATCCCATGGGGTGAGCCAGGCTATAATGCCATACATAAAGTTCATAAAGTTTCAGAAGATGAAAAGAGGTGACAATACGGTTTTCATGCAGGCAGAAAACTTGGTGGCAGTGGCATGGCAAATGGGTGACTTGTCTCTCTACAGTACACACTAACAATATATGTGAGAAAGTGCAGCAACAGACAATTGAAAAATAGGCACCAAAGCAACACGTATTGTAAGGAGTGTAATGTGGCAATGACTGAAATTGGCTGCTTTGAGCGAGATCAGACTTTGCTGTGTAAAATGTATGTGATATGTATGTGAAATCATAGAGTATGCAGGCTCATACAACATGCAAGACAGTAACATTTGTCAAAAGTAAATATTTTTTGTTGATTTGATATGTTAAACAATTGCTTTGTGTTCTTTTTTAAAAAATGTTAGTTTTTGGAAAAATATTCAGCCCTGGGAGAAAAGAAACAAAAAAAAAATTAGCCCTAAAAGAGTTACGGTTGGCCGGGATGACAAGTTTTTTTGTAGACTTCAGGGATTCTAGTGTTAAACAGGTGAGTGATAGAATAATGCAAAAAGTTGCAGAAAGATAGTTCAGATAAGGAAACATCTGGAGCAATGCTTTTCAAATTATTATATAAAAGAAAATACCCCTTCTCTCTAGCATGGAATAGCACCGTTTTCCCAGAATATCTCACATTTGATGAGAAATGTTTTTGGAGATCTGCTCTTTAAATTTCTGTGTTTTCATTAAGGATTCTGCCAAGATTTTTGTGAAGGACTCTGGCCTAGATTTCACAGGATTTCCATGTTACTGTCCCTCATGAATTTCAAGAACCATAGCATTTTTAATTTTGCTGTGCTGTCTTATGAATCCGTTAATTTATTCTGAAAGGTTTTATGTTTGTTTTCTAAGGCTGTCACCTTATATAACTTATTCACAGAGATTATACTGTATATCACCTGCAGTGAGTGAAGTGTCATATTTAGATCCCACTCTTCTTGCTTCTAATTCCATGTTTTGTTTATTCTCTCTGCAGATTTAGCAGCTCTTCCCGTTAAAAAGTAGAAAATAAACTAAGGAAAAGAATACAGAGATCAGGGACAGTGTGCTTCTAAAAACATGAGGACATCAAAGCAAGAGGACCTAATGCCAAAGTTTTCTCAGAAGAAAAAGGTGGTAATTTTAGGGATATAATCCAATACCCTGCTGTCAGTGTTGTACTCAACACAAGGAAAGACAGGATAATGTTGTGGAGGAAATCAGGAGAACAAATGTTGTAAAACTATCCAGGATATGAGTAACTAAACCTTTGCCCTTTCTTTTACCAAACCCAGATCCTTTTTGCCAAAGGGTGCACCCCCTGTGATCTTCCAATTGTGCTTATTTCGCACACCCTTCAATTGCTATCTGTGGGTTGTTAGTGAACTGAAAGGTAAAACAGGGTCCAGAAGCCATAAAGGTTGAGAAACAATGGTTATTAGTCAGCAAAACTAATCCGAGAGTACAAAAAAGATGCAATAGAATCACAATATGCACACAATAATCAGCAGAATAATGATAAGATGATACAAGTACAGCCCATTATCTAAAGGGGATACATTCCTGAAAAACTGCAAATACTGAAACAAGGGGTTAGGTTATGACTGTCCCTATTCACTATGCACTTTTGCTACCCATTTCCATAAACATATAATTTCATGTGCCAAAAATCAACCAGGCTCATTACAACACATTTGTGCTCAGGAGCGCTTGGTAAAACACTTTCATATGCTTCACTGCCATTAGGTAAAGAACAGCGTATAACATTGAGAACTTGTGGAATATGAGCAGAACATGAAGATATGTTAACACAACAGAAACTGCAAGGACAACACCGCAACTTCCCCTGGTGGAGCTTGTGTCGCTGCTGCTTAATAGGCTTTTCCGTATATTTTTTCTATTCCACAAGGCCATAAACATGTGCAAGTAGGCCGTGGGTGTAACAAAACTTTTATAGAAGTAGATAAGTGAACCTTAGGTTATGGAATCCACAACTTTTGAGGATTTATTGTAAGAACAAAGTGCAAGTGGACCCAGTGTCCATAACTGAGAATAAGAGGTTCCAAAACTATGACTATAATATTGATTGTCAGCATTCCAGAACTTAATAACAGGTGTAGCACAGAGTGACAGTAAACTTGTATGGCCAGTTAGTAGAGAAGCACACCCAGCCAGACATCAGTATCATTTATTGGGATCCCTTCTCCATCTGTTAACATGTTGGCAGGACTGCAGAACCAGAATTGTTTTAGTGGCTGGCAGTCATTTAGGTCTTTCTGCTCCTGTAAGTTGAACAAGACACATTTAAGAAATTTATCCACAGAGCTGACATTTCTTTCTTTAAAATATCAAATTTTTACTAGCTTACACTGAAAAAAAACCATGAGATTATGTTTTCACCAGGACACAGTTCTACCACCTTCAGAATGAGATGTTTCAAAACTGGTAAAAGTTTAGGCATTTGACGCAACTGATCTGGCTATAATTTCAGACACTTTATTACTTTTAGGAAATTAATTCTTGCACGAGACAAAATAAAGTGTTGGGGAATGGTCCCCGTATAATGTTCGGCGATCTTGACAAAAACTTGATCAAAACCATAACATTTGACAGCACAATACAGTTGATGGTAGATTTAAATAGAAAATGGCAACCGGAAGGAAGTACTGATGGAAATGATGTCACGATAGTGCGACCGGAAGTGACGTCATCTGGGGGTGATCGGAAGTGACGTCGCCAGAAGTGATGTAGGCAGAAGTGTCGTCATCCAGAAGTGACGTCATCGGGAGCCGTTCAGAAGTGATGTCGTCTTCAGGGGTCGGAGACGGAAATGATGCAGTGGAAGAGGAGCCATTATGGGAATTCAGGACTGTCGGTGAGTGAATTTGTTTACTGTTTTTCTTTTTTAATTCTGGTGAAAAAAGGAGAGAGGCATTAATACCCGATATTATCCCTTTGTCTTGTGATCTTTCACTCACCTCAGGGCTTGTTGCTTGCCTCCTAAGCGCACATGTGTGACACACTATTTATGCTAAGCAAAACAATTTGGATAAAACTGAATTTGTAACGAAACTCAATATTTCACTTTACAGAAAATTTGCAAAGTATATTGTGTTTTCTTTCCAGTGAAATTTGTGTCATCCACTCAAGAAGAAAGGCATGCAGTTCCTGTCTGAACGGGGTTTTATGCATGTATCTTGCATGTTCCTGTCATTTAAAATTCAAAAAAAGATCACTAGTTTAGAAGAAAAAGAAGCATTTACATACAGTGTGCATTTCTTCAAGTGGGTTGCTAGCTGATGTTGATTTGGCAGCAGTGACTTCCTAGGTACTAAGTTTTCCCATAGGGGAAAATACAGTAATATGCCGTCCCAGATGGATGGGGACCCTACCCAGCCGGGACGCCTGGATGGTCCCCGTGATGGACAATACCTCCCCTGGGCCACGAGGGGGCAGCCGCCCGGGTCTGCTTCTGGGCCACTGGACCGGAGCTGGGATGGTTATCCCTACCGGAGGACGTGGCCACCGCCAGGGGTCACCCAGACAGCTGTGAGATCCTGGATGGCAGCACTTCCGCCACACCACGAAGTGCTGCCGGAAGAATTCCCAGGGGCACCCGGAGTGCTTCAAGGGGCTCTCTTGACACTTCCGCCACACCAGGAAGTGTCATCGGGGGAGCACCTGGAGCTCATCCGGGTCAGTATAAAAGGGACCGCCTTCCTCCAGTAGCTGAGCCACAGTTGGGAGGAAGGAGACAAAGCTTGTGAGGAGGAGGAGGTCAAAAAAGAGAAAGAGGAGAAGAGGAGAAGTTGGCAGAGGAAGGTATTGTGGTGCTAAAAGAAATAAAAGAAGTGTTTTAGACATTCTGGTGACATTCTGGTGTCTGTCTGTCTGTGTCCGGGGGTATGCTTTCCACAATGCATAGTGGTTCATTTTATCATGTCTTTGTGTGGCAGATACACAACATGTAACCTTTTTTAAAAATGGTATTACATTCCTTCATGGCAGCGTCAATGGGTGACACAAATAGAATTGATTTTGCTAAGTATGGCATGATTAGTATGCTTTTCTCAGCTGCAGAAAAGAGCACAGGTAAAAATGGAAATGTGAACACGGCATTAGGGAGAAGTAATCCATGTTTTCTTCCCCCCAAAAAAACTTAAAAATTAAAATAAATACTTTAGTGAGTTTCACATTTCTCAATTGCAAAATCCAATGTGAAAGGAGTTTTAGCAAAACTGTCTGCAAATTGAAACTTTTTTTTGTTTCATGATTGCTATTTTTGTCAAAAACAAACAAAAAAAAACAAAAAATACTTGAATAATTCTTCTGGGACTGAGTTTGTTAAAATCTGAAGACAGTGGACATTTCTAAATAGTTAAACTCTTCCCCCATTTTAGAAAAAACAATGCAAACCTAAGTTTTCAGACGTGTAGTAGAAAATGGTTACATTTCTATGTTATTAGGAATGCTGTGTCTTACTTTTCTGAATGAGGTGAAAGAGAGGAAACAAACATGAACCCCATTCCTATAGAATTTTAATCAAATACTTTTAATCACTACACAATCATTTTTACAATTTAATATAAGTGTTATTAAATGAAGTTGTAACTCTGGATTACTTAACAAATTGCAAAAAGGACTGAAGGTAACCTAAGGGTTAACATGGCTTAAAGCTTGGGTATGTGAGGCTTTTGCATCTTCTAGAGGAGCCACCAAGAGAGTTGCTAAGGCTAAAATGAAATAGCTGTGTAAACACCCCCTTAAAAAGAGAGAGCCCAAACACCCCTATTATGAACATCAATGGGAAAACCCATAGGACACACTCTATTAACAAAGCGATCTTTTGAATAATGGAAGAATCAACATGAATACAAAGTTACTGGTTGCTGTAGTCGATTGGCTAAGATGATACATTCTACATGTTAAGAGTCAGATGACGTGATCTATTAGATAAGTTAATGGTAATAGAAAACTATAAAAGGGAATGAATTGTATCAATGATTGCTCACTCCATGGACTGAAACATTTGTGCATATCTATGTGCTAATGAAGAATGGTTCTGCATTTTCATCTGGTCTCTGAGAATGACTTCTTTGAAAGCAGAGGAAAGTTTTTTCCACAACAGTCCATGCGCAGATTGACAACACAAATTCAATTTTAGAGACACCAGTTAATCTCATATAGGTCATTGGTGATATATAGTAAAATGCTGAGAGGCTCTTATTCTTCTGCAGTAAATTTCCATGGACATCTGCTGTCATTTATAGCTCAAAGTCTGGTAAAGAGGATGGCACCCTCTGGCCAAAAAATGTGTTTTCATTGCCTGCAAATGAGGGCAGATTTAGAGTTTGCGCTCTGAGATCTGATCATCCGTGTCACATTCACACCCTGTTGAATCGATTAGACCCAGCATGCTGAGGTGTTTATTGAGGCAGCAGTGCCCCGTTTGAGACAGAAGATGGTGGTCTGACTCCTCCTGCTTTGCCTTGGCTGACAGTCCATTTAGTAGAAGGAAACCTCTGATTTCAATCCTCCGATGGGCTGAAGACCCCATGACCCACACTGGTGGGCTATCAGGACTCTAATTGCACATCAAGATGAAAACAACTATAAAGGTGGAAAAGAGTACTCCGTCTATGAATAACTCGCTGGCTAAATCAGAGTTGAAAGCACGGTAAGGAAACTATTCTTGGGGAAGAAGCCACCCTGATTAAAAACTGCTAAAGACAAAATACAGCAATGGCCTACAAAAAAAAGGAGCAAAAAGAAAAAAGGAATCTAAACAAGTGAAAAGTATTTATATCAAGACATTAAACCCTGCTTTCCTAATTATTACACATTTGTTAATGTAATAAGAAGTTTGTATTTAAGGTTATATTGCTTAATTTAAGAAATCTTGGGAAAGTAAAATTTGCTTATTCCATTGGCAGATTTCTTCGCTAACTAAAAGCAAAACAATTGCCACACAAATTGTTTGCTTTTATTCTAGTTATTTATTTTTTTGGTTTTGTATATGGATTTTTTTTTTTTAATTTTCCAATGTGGTATGTGACCAGGGGTCCATAGAGCTGTAAGGCAAGCTACCCAATGTGCCACTCCTAGTTACTAATGCAACTTGAATTCTCAAAACTAATGTCTTGTTGACACTCACCATTATTCCTCCTTCCATACACACAAGCCTCATTACAGAATGAGCACTTTATCACAATCAGGCTGGTATTTTCATATTAAAAAGCACATCTATTCCTCAGAAAGTAAATTAACCGACACTTTTAATAATTAACAATTAACTTTTTTTTTCGAATCAAAGAATGATCAGCACATTGATGCTACCTATTCAGATTTTAAAGCAGAACGTGCAAAAATGATTGGATATTCCTTCTTACTGATACTAAAACAAAGACTTACAAAAGAGAGAAAAGGCAAAATAGTACAGCTAATGTGCTAATCAGTGAGCTTTCTCTGAAAAAGTTAAACAACATTTAGAAGAAAAGGGGTCTTTCAAAATGATGAAAACGCCTGATTTCTTTAAAGCTTTTCTCCAGCTTTTAACCAGAATAAGGTTACCGTTACTCCGTACTTTTTCCTCTAACACATTTCTGTCTCTAAAAATTCCTTTTTGCTCACTAGCCTGCCCTTTTTCAGTCTCATGGGTTGCTTCTGGGGAGAGAATGATGCAAAAGTATATATGTCGTTGTACAGTCCTGTCATATTATATTAAATTGAGATTCTTACAGAGATACTTAAACCTGCTGACAAGAAACGACCCATTGATGTTAAGAATTCATTTCCTAGTGACTCCAAGCTGGAATTTTCCTATTCCGTGTTGTTTGTTTGTAAAATTGTAACAAATCAGTGTAAGGAAGTTTAAGAGGAGAGACGTCTTTGTTAAGATGAACTATAATGCAAATGAATTTAACGTTTCTTAATAAGATAATGAAGACGCTCGTTTTAATACTATACGTTTTGAATAATAAACATCAATAAACTAATTGACATTGTGCCGATGTTTACATTCATTAATCACTATTCTATAGAGCGAATTTTGTGAGCAGATCGAAAATACAATTGATAAAAAATAAAAGTATAAAAAAATTTAAATAAAAACGGACTAACGTATCTCTTTGTTGAATTTTTTTCACCGGTTAAATATATTGATTGAAAAGGATATGGTTGAAGCACACGAGCACATAAAAATTAAGAGGCGACGCAGTGCTAGCGCTGCTGCCTCTCGGAGACTGGAGTTCATAGCCAGGCTGATCTCTGTGTGGAGTTTGCATATTCTCCCCGTGTTGGCCTGGGTTCCCTTTCGGTGCTCCGGTTTCCTGTCACAAACCAAAGAGGGTACGGTAAATAGGCTTTCTAAATTGTCCCTCGTGTGTGTATGTGTGTGATTGTGTGTTTCTCCTGCGATGGAGTGGCGACTCATCGAAGGATTGTTCCTGCCTTGCACCTTTGTCTTGTTGGAATAGGCTCCAGCGACCCTATTCTAGATATGCGCCTGCAAGAAATGGGCGAATGGAAAATCCTAAGAAGGTTACTGACGGCTGACGTCGTACAACTTCAGATTTCAAGCAGTAAAGACACTTTTTAAGGCATTTGCTTTATACTGCGTGGGCGATATTGCCGACAGAAGCATTATCGGAAATACCAGAAGCCTGCTAGAAATGGCCAAGCAGGCTGGTATTGAAAGATGAAAGGGTCCCGAGCACTTTCTGTTCTTTTAAAATACTTGATGTTTTACGCCAAGAAAGCAACTGCGAGTTCAGCATTCGTATCCACGAGCTTGTAATTAGCCGAGTGTGGCGTTGCCGTCTTCTACGCATGCGGAGTACATTCTTAACTGAAACATTTCCTTCCTTCATATTAGCCTAGAAAATGGGAATTCGAGAAAGAGTACAAACTTCTGATCTCACAAATAAATAAATCCGATGTTGCCAAGAAACCTGCAGCCCAGCATTGATTTAACTGGGATTGATAATGTTATAAATGAATGAGCAGATTTACGAAATGCATAGACGAATGAATACAAGTCTAATGTACTAAAATGATGGGAAAAATAACAAGAGCGGCAATTAAGTTGAGAAAAACATCTCTGATATGCAAATAATTATGCAATGACAACTGTATGCTATGCTATGCGCAAAAAAAACGAATTGCGTTTGGTTTTTAAAGAAGCCAGTGCACTTCGTGGCCGCTGTCCGTGGTGCTGAAATTCTCCGCTACTCCGTCTATTAAAACGCTGCATGTCTGGTGTGTTGGGTGGATTAGACCGAGTGTTAGGGTTAGATATCGGTGTCAGTATAGTGCCCGCAAGAACTACCATCCTTTTCAACAGTTCTTTTAACCTTGCACATCACGTTATTATGTGTGATAAAAGAAGGTCGAATTTCTTACTATACTATATATACATGTTCTTTAAATGCAAGCTCGAACAATGATCTGAAAAACATGCAGAAGGGTTACTGCAGGGTCCATGCAGAGAATATGCAGTTTGCGCTCACTCTGTCAGACGCAGCGAGATCGCGGTGGGAGGCTCCTCACCTCACGCCCCTTCCCAAGCACCCAACCCACAGCCTCCCTCCCTCCCTCACTCCCCCTGCACTGCCGGCTCCAATACCACCGACAGGATTTTTTTGTCGGCTGTCATTTTCAGTACTGCGGTGTGCAATACAGCGACAGTTTGTGCGACCCGTGAGGACTTGCTGGAAACTGAATTAGCGTAAAATGGTAAGATAATATTTATGAGTCTCCATCGAAATGGGTTCACAGAACGTAAGAAACTAGAAGGAGGCAGCATGTAGGAGGTTTATGGATGAAAGTTACTTTTTCCTAGTTTGCAGAAAAGTACAGTGGCAGTCCTTTAGAAGTACAGTAGGTTCTGACTTTATAAAGAGAGGAGATCCCACTGTTTTATTTTCCTCCGTTTTAAAAGTACTTTTCCACATTGCTGTATGTATTGTAATAATACAGCGTAATGTTTATTCCTTCTTCGCTGTAAAATAATGCATTGGTTTCTCGATTGTTTCAAAATAGGGCTGTATACATACGAAGAGTGAATCGATAGTCAATGATTTTTGCCTCACTGCTGTGTAGATCTTGGGTTCAATTTCGGTCACTGTTTCCAGTCTGCATGCTGTCAGGATGACTCTTCCAAAATGAGAGCATTTTAGGTTATGTACTCAGTATGAATCCGTTGTGTGTGTTAGTGAGGCTACCCTGAGATGGACTGCCATCCCATCAAGAGATGGTCTATGCTCAGTGCCCAAAGCAGCCGGGTAGGAAGCGGCTTCAGAAAACGGATGGTGAAGCGACTGGAAATGCTTGAATTACACTAATAGGATTCGGCGCACCTAACGATAGATCTAACGCTCTTTCGAGTTAAATTCTTTATAATTACTTTAGAAAAAATATATTAATGCTATTCACATAGCACATATTTCGTACAGTGTACCAAAAATGTAAATGCAATTAATCATGTCACATGAATATTTGCATATAAAGACACCGCCAACTGATCATAGTGGGGATATACCCTAAAGTAACTACCAAATGAAATCTTACTCTTCGTCACTCTTCAGTCAATAAAAACACTTCTTTTGTCTACCACAGTTAGTAAAATATGCATATGTAAAAGATACGCAACATCCTCAAACCGCGCTTTCTACTGCTCAAACATACGCGACAAATTAAATATGCTGCCCTTAAGTACACACATAATACAAACTGGTGAAAACCTCAGTAAATGACGGACTTTTGTATATCCAAGTACTTCTGCAAACGCTAATTTATTAATAGGAAGTAGAATCTTGTTTTTGGAAGACAAACTTGCACTTTGATAAATTAGAAGACAAAATATTTCCTAAACGTGAAACAGAACTGAAACTTTGAAACGCCTATTTTGTTCCTTCAGAAATTAAACTACACATTGTTTTGTTTTAGGGCTGTTTTAGAATACGTTTTTGCTGCAATCGAATGCCGAATAATGTTGTGCAAAAGTGACAAAGGAGGATTACTGCTAACCATTATGCAGGCAAAATTAACTTCTGAAACTTGATTTTATTCACAAAATAAAAGATTCGGTTTTATGTAAAAACACCTCCCGTATTCGCCCATTCACCTAAAATTCGCAACAATTGTCACCTAGCGCACGATCCGATATGCCGATTACGAATTAGCTTCGCTCATTCGAGGACTGTGGACCCAGTAGCGTCTAAACATTGAGATCGTGTCCACTTGCACGGAGGTAACTAAATCAGAGCTGTGTATAAATTTAATATCAACTCTTACGGCTTGTGAATGGAGCGTTAGGCAGAGCAGAGATGAACTACAGAAGGAGAGAGAGAGAGAGAGAGAGAGAGAGAGAGAGAGAGAGAGAGAGAGAGAGAGAGAGAGAGAGAGAGAGAGAGAGAGATTGGAGCGAGTTTCAGAGGGAGAACACCAGAGAGAGGTCGGGGGCTAGGGAGGGGAGAATGGGGTGCCAAAGAGACAGCCCTGCATCTCCTGCATTTGTCAGTGACACTAAAATTGCAATTGCAAACTATTACAGATTAATCTGCTTTTAGACTTGCATAATATTTGATTAAATACCCTATTCTATACTAATTTTATCTTTTCTTTTCAGAATTCATTTTATGCCGTTCAAAAATGAACTCTTGACTTGTCTATAGAGAAAAATTAAACAAGTGAAACTAAAGGTGTCCAGATGGATAATTTCAGTGCGTCCTTGGAGATGGGAGTGAACAGCACAATCCTGAAGACAATGCCACAGGATCTCCTGGAAGTGCAAGTGGTCACCATTCTGTTGGCTCTGCTGATCTGCGGAGTGGGCATTGCTGGCAATATCATGGTGGTTTTGGTGGTACTCAGAACAAAGCACATGAGGACTCCTACTAATTGCTATCTGGTGAGCCTGGCCATCGCAGATTTGATTGTACTGCTAGCAGCAGGTCTGCCCAACATTTCAGAGGTGGTTGCCTCCTGGGTTTATGGTTATGCAGGCTGCCTCTGTATTACCTACCTGCAGTACCTTGGTATTAACGTGTCATCTTGCTCCATCACTGCCTTTACTATTGAACGCTATATTGCCATCTGCCACTCTATCAAAGCCCAGTTTATCTGCACAGTATCGAGAGCAAAAAAAATCATTGCCTGTGTTTGGATCTTCACATCTCTGTATTGCATCATGTGGTTCTTCTTAGTGGACACTAACGAGACCATATATGCTAATGGAGTGGTGGTGAAGTGTGGCTACCGTGTCTCAAGAAACCTTTACATGCCAATCTACTTCCTGGACTTCACCTTGTTTTATGTGATACCGCTCATCTTGGCAACTGTGCTTTATGGACTCATTGCTAGGATTCTATTCATGAACCCTCTTCCTACCAATCCACATGACAGAGCTGGCAATGACTCGATTCACCAAGGACGAGCCAACAACACCATCAAGATGTCATGCAAATCCAGCAAGGGGGCCATGAGCTCAAGGAAGCAGGTAAATCATTGTGACCCTCTAATTCAAACCAGCGTGCTTTGATTAGATTTCAACTGATATATGACTGATACATTTGGTTAATACTATAATAAGAGGTGTTCAGAATACTTTATAAAGTATACAGTGCAATACAGTTTTAAGACTCCTCGTGGTCTTTTCTCTTTTTCTCCCTGTAATACACACACACAGACGAAATCCAAGTCATATGCTGGGTATACAAAACAAATGAATCTCTTGTTCAGACTGAACATTAAGGAGAAAAATAGAAGGAAACAAAATAATAAAATATAAATGATGCGTTAAATGTAGTATATATGTGCAACATCACAAGCAGACCAGGGAGCTGATATCATATCATGTGTTTTACTGACGATATGTGAGGCACCGGGTGATACACAGTTAAGCCACAAGTGCCCATGCCTGCTCGGCCTGCTTGAAGAGGTCATCTGTTTAATATTTATATCAAAATAACCATTAAAATTAGGAATGATCATTGTGATCAAGACATATTGAAGGAAAACATTATGAAATGAAAACGTATGAAGGATTTACAATGGGTTTTATGACCTAGAGAGCCATGTTTGAGTCATTTTATAGAGACTTTCTTCTTTGGATTGCATGTTTGAATGTTTGAGTTGGAGCTTTCAGAGCAGATTTAGGAGTCTGTGATATTCTAAACGTTTTAGGCCATTTTAGGAAGCATGTTATACTTTGTATGTAATAGCATTGAATACAGTATGTCATACTGAGAATCTCTTTTGTTTTGTTGGTTTTTAAATTAGACAACAACTAATGCTTTATTGCTTCTGAGCGCTTCATTGCTGTGAGCCAAGTGGTGTGATAATGTAAATTTGCTTTTTGATGCATCTGTGACCGTGCCTTCATCACATTAAAAGCACATAAATATGCTCCGTACTGTAAAAATTAAAGTTCATGAAGCGCTCACAACTCTGAAGTTTTAAAGCTTAAGAGTCTCAGCTCACTGAGTTGCTGATAACCTTTGGCCCCACAGCTTTTATTTTGACAGGCCTGAAGAAGGGGCCTGAGTTGTATATTGTAATCTTTTTAGTTAGCCAATAAAAGATGTCATTTTGCTTGACGTCTCAGTACGTTCATAATGACTAACAAGGTACAGCACCCTAGTACTACAGTAAATCAAATAATCTTGATTGTGGATGGGTATTTAGTGTTGGGGTAAATGCATATTTTTATTGTTGTCTTTTAAATTTGTGTTGTAAATCATTTGGTTATATTGTAGCAGAGAAAATACAAAGGGTTCCTTTTTAGACAACAGGGATGGATTTTACCCAAGGACAGCATTGCAGTTTTACAGAACAAGTAGAAAAATGTAATCTGCATTCAGCTCAGTGTATTGTTAGAGCAAGTTTGTCTGCATTGATTGTGTTGGTAAGGCTTTTGCATTTTGCATTTTTATGTGTGCTATGTTGTTTGTCATTGCAACAGAAAACTCAGCAAACTTTTCGGAATTATATATTACATTAAACAAAATTATTTAGCCTTAATTTTATAAAGCTTTTCCATCCACCCCTTAGGCTCTGATGTGGTCTTAGTAAGCTAACAATAGATGGATGGATGAGCATTTCATATTCATCGTCCTTGCCTTGTTCTGTCCCCTGAGCCATTGCATTGGATTCCTTGGGTTTGGTAATGAATGGATGGATAGGCTTTCAATATTACATACAATCCCAACTTACCCTGTGCAGTAGGTACATCACAAGCAAATAAGATGGGCACACATAGCACACTATTAGAGGCTCAGTGACTTAACCTGGACACATTAGGACCCTGTGTATTCCCCCTATTTTACCCACTAAATCTCAGCTTTTAAAAGTCTAACAAGTACATTATTTTCATTTCTAGACAGCCATTATTTCAATAGAAAGTCATAGGCAGCAACACAGAGCACTGGCAGAAGTGAGCTGTTGGTGGAGCGTCACTTCAACACAAGATCTTTCAGTGCAGATTCACTAGTCACCCAAGACTGCATGTGCTTTGCTTATAGTAGGGTGGGAACCAAAAGACCCAAAGAAAAGCTGGGCAAACGGCACCAGACACATCAGACCCAAATTGGGATTTGGGCCCTGTATTCAGGAGTCACAACTTAGCAATGCTAACAACTCTGTCATTGCGTTGCCCAAAAATAAAATATAGAATGCTTGAAATAAGTTATTCACACAATTACTAATGAAGTTTTATTGCCATTTAATGTATTTAGATGCCAGACTAAAAAGTATAATGTTTATGATCTTAAAAATTGCAGCCATTTAAACAATACACCTTCTTTTTTCAGTTTTCACTTGATTAGATTTCCGTAACTAACAATCATCCTGTCCTCACCAAATTAGATAAATTTAATCTCAAGCGACAAACGATATTTAATATCTGTGAACATTTTTGCTCTGTAATTAATTATTCAATACAAAAATAAGACAACATAAAAAACCATGTGTGAAAAAGTAAATGCACCCGCACAGGTTCTGTATCATATATAGAGGCTGGGTGATACTAATCACATTCACATGATTAGCTGATCTTCAGGAACTGCTGCCACTGCCATCGAAAAGCAAAACCAATGACAGTTATGTCCACAGCTATCAAGTATTAATTTCTGCTTTGCACCTGATGCTGCTGGGAGAGGCCCCATGACCCTGATCCAGATCGTCTGATGTAATCGAGTGGAGGTGGTTAGCAACAGCTGCCTCCAATTACCTTCTTAAAGGATATGGAAGTGGTAAGGGTCTACTTCTATTTTCACAATATCTTAATACATAATTCGTCTGCCTCCTCACTCACTCACTCATGTCCGTCCGAAGCCGAATGCGCAGTCGCCTTCTGCGCACGTCCGAAGCCGAATGCACAGTCGCCTTCTGCACAGCTGCCCGAAAAACCTTACGAGACCGACATCCAACCCCAACATCGCGGCAGGCTTCGGATTTACGGCCGCAAAAATTCAAAGAGAAAGGCGACTTTGATTAAAGCTCTAGAGGCCTGAAAGGCGATTTCCACTACAGCTCGAGGCCTAATTACGCATTCATTCAATACACCTATATCAGGTTTGTGGTGCTTATACTTATTACTATTCCATATTGTACTGGAACATTCATCATTCAATATTATACTATAGGCCTGGAAAATTCATCAACTAACAGTACAAGCCTGTACAGTAATGAGTAAAGCGGACTACAGTCATTACAAAACAACTTCTTCGTTACTTATCATTGTTCTTCATTCACTGCTGACACAAACTCATGCCCGTTTCATCTTGCGTTGTCGAAACAGGCTCTTTGTCTAGTATTATAATATAAAACAATATTCTGTGTTGTTTGTTAGCAGATATTTGATTTATCGAGTTTTAGGACTGGATGATTGCTAAAACCACAGAAATAAAAAGAGTGCACTTACTTTTTCACATATCTGTAATTGTTACTTTTTGTGTTGAAAATTATGCTCATTTCTTTTTTCCCTAAATGCTAAGACTATGCATTCTATACGTGCAAGAAATAAATATCATTGTGCTGAGCTTATTGCTGAAATTCATTTTTAATACTCATCCGATGTGAAAGTGGCAGGTTGCTTGTCTGCTGCCCTCTGCCTCTCTTTGTTACTGACCTGGCAACATGAGCCATGCAGGGCATTGTCATGCCGCTCATAATGAAGCCCTGCAACTTTGGTCCATGATGTGTGAAAGAAGCTGTCCTTTGGGGGTCTTACAAATACAAGAAGCTTGTCACAGCAGAGAAATCTTAGTGAAGAGACAGGTTGTTTTTTTTTGTCCTGGGTGCTAATCTTGCACTCTGCTGGTAAATGGACACCATTGGCTTGGAAGAAAACCATTATGAATGCTCATGACTCTGTTTCCTGTATCTTGGACAAATAAATCAGGGGTTTGATGTACTGGAATGAAATACTAATATGTTCATCCCTGAATAGCAAAACTTTTTAATTTTTCCTATGGACAAATCAGTAACTATTAGAATTGAGACAAAGTTGTATTCTTACTGTCCAATTTCAAATTGAGCACATGAAAGATTTACAGGCTGTTAATAAAAAAATCCTGCCTGTTCTGCAAGTGACAGTCAGCTCATTTATTGCTTTGTATGTGTATAAAAGACAAATAAATATCAGTATCAGTTGTCTAAAGTCATCCAACATTATTAATAACAAAACAATTTCCCCTCATTTGTTCACAATATGATGTATGTTTATACTGCCAACATCCTGTAGTAGGCAGGTATGCAGCTAAGCTAAACTAAAAATGGCTAAGGTGACCCTACACAACGGATAGAAAAGGGAAGGCTGTTGAGATGGTGATCATTGTCTCCTACCCCAATCTTGACAGACAGAATAATGAAGCGCTTTATTATAAATACAGAGAGACAGAACCGGAAAGATCTCTCCTGCTTGAGACTTGCTGCCATCTTCCTTCAGGCCCTGTGTGTTCAGATGTCTTTCCCCAAGACATGCTTTGCAGATAGAGGATTAAATTTACTTTGATTTGCTGTCTTAGAAGTATTAGTTCTGGCTTCCAGATATTTGGGGTGTGGTTCCCTTAAATATCCACATACGCAATCATGGTGGTTTCATTGGCTTCAGAATTCATGATAACATCCCTGAGACATGAAAGACAGCTGTCCCAAACAGAAGATGTTCGGTTACACTTATCTCAAGCTTCTCAGCAGGTTTCTACAGGTAGGTGTTCACTTCTTCAAGCCACACACAAGCCTAATGAATCTGCTGCCAATGCAATATTCCGAAGTGTAACTTGTATGACATTTTCACTATGCCTGAGTGTAGGGATGCAGTTATGTAATTATGGTTAAGCTTAGGGTTGTGGGAGGATTATCTTAGGGCTTGTTTATACTTCACGCTCAGAACGCTTACGCGCACGCATCATGGCTTCCATGCATTCCCAGTGTTCATTTGAGAAATTAACGCGACGCATGTGCGAGGTGCAGTGCCAGCAAAAAGTCGGGGGGGCGCAGTGTGCTAAAAGTTGGAATGTGACCTCAGAGTCTCTGTTTACTATCTACATGTGACAGAATCCGCTTTGTGGATCCTGTGGGATCGATGTGCGCACTTCGATATTTAATGAATGGTTCGATGTGGTGAAGCAAAATGTCAGCATACAAATGCATCCGTGGTGCTTTTATATTCAAGCATCGCATATTCCTGATCGTAATGACATGATACATTTTAAAAGTCTCACATACCATCTCTGTGCCGTCTTTTTTTTCTGGGTCTTCCTTCTGACCTGACAGCAGCATCGTCACACAGAGCACATTAAATGTATGATATTCCAACTCTTTACACATGTAGAATCCTTAGATTTATACTTGATATCACTTTCATGATGAAATGCCTTAAAGTATATATGTTACATTTTACAGATAAATCGTTAATTTCGTTTAAATAATGAATACTGTTAATAATTACACACATGGGGGTGACACAGTGGCGGAGCGGTAGCACTGCTGTCTCGCAGGTATTCCCTGCCTGGAGTTTGCATGTTTTTCTGCTGGGTTTCCAACCAAAGATATGCAGATTTGGTGACACTAAAATGATGCTAGTGTATGTGAGTGCTTGTATTCACCTTGCGATAAGCTGATGCCCCGTCTAGGGATTGTTTCTGCCTCGTGCCCAATGCTTGCTGGAATGGACACATCCCTGGATTGATGGATTTAATCATTAAACATCCTTTTCAGAGATATTGCAGTAAGGTGTCATCGGAATTTAATGGGTGTTCCAGGCAATTCACAACACAGAGATGCCAAAACCTGTTCTCACCATGATGATATGTCGTACTGCCACCTGCTGGATTCTTCCAGATTTATGTAAAGTATGCGCGCAAGTATAAACAGTAAAACGCTTATGTAGCAGGAGCGTCCCCTGGAGCATGTGTCGCATCACGTGAAGTATAAACCTGGCCTTACTCTATACGTACATCCACTGTGTTGACTCTTTATGTAAAAATTCACCAAAATGTATTCAAGTTATGCTAATGACAATGATGGGCATGTTGATACTGACATCAATACACATGTCGAGACTGAAGTTAGTGGACACAGACTTAGACCCTTCTCCTTTCACCACTTTGTAATAAAATTCCACAATAGTCATCCCTCATGTGGAGTAGTGCAGCTGAGAATCAACAGTTTATCTCCTTAGACTAGAAGAGCCCTAGTGCTGACCATGGCGCATATTACAATTTACTGTATTAATACCCACATTAGCTACAGAAACAGTACCTGCTCCACCTGACAGACACCTTTCACCAAAGTGCTAAGTCTCTGTTCTTTCCCTTTGAGCTGTTTTCATTAAAAGCTGACTGAAAGCTTTTCTGTTTCTTCTACCGGAGTTAGGGTGTACGTGTGATGTAGCGTTAGTAGATGCGAGGCACAGAGTGCTAATTAAATTCTATAAATACAAGCTAAACACTTTGTGCTTTCTGCAGATTTTGTTTAGGGTCAGTCTTTACATTTGAGGACCCTGCTGGAAAACTTCCAGAGGGGGAGTCCTCACTTAAGTCTTTGGCCCTGAGTCGATTCATTTCCTATACTTTAGGCATCTTTTCCCTTTGTGAAAGACGCAAACTGTTATTCAATTCACTCTCTAAATGACAATTGCAGTCTGGGGAGCAGTGGGGGTATTTCTCATAATGGCCCCAAAACCAAAATATGACCAAACATAAAAAGGAAAAGTGAAAAAAAAACCAGAAATAAACTCTCTATAGAAAGAGCATAATAAGGAGAAAACAACAATGCAAAGTAGAAAAAATAAATTCTGTGGATTCAAAAAGTATTCAGACCCCTTCACTTTCTGCCCACTTTATTGTGTTGTAAGTTTAATTTTGATTGTATCAATTTGCTATTTTTGCCCATCAATCTACACTCAATAGCCCATAATGACAAAGTAGAAGCATCTTTCAGCAAGGTATGCAAATTTATTAGAAATCATAAACTAAAATTTCGGATTCACATAAGCATTCAGACTGTTAACTCAGTACTTTGTAGAAGCCCCTTTGGCAGCAACTACATGTTTGAGTCTTCTGCGGTAAGTCTCTACAAGCTTTGAACGCACCTGGATTTGGGCTATTTATTCCATTCTTTCTGGCAACTCCTTTCAATCTCTGATTGGATTGGAAGTTTCTGTAAACTGCCATCATCAGGTCTCTCCACAGATGTTCGGATGGGCTATTCAAGGAAAGTCAGAAATTTGTCCCCAAGCCACTCAGGTGTTACCCTAGGTTTATCATTATCATGCTGAATGATGAACCATCACCAGAGTCTGAGGTTGTACACCCTCTTGAGCAGGTTTTCTTTGAGGACTTCTCTGTATTTGGCTGCATTCATCTTTTCCTCAGTTCTGACTAGTGTCCCTGTCCCTGCCACTGAGAGGTTTCCCCATAGCATGATGATGCCACCACCATGCTTCATTGTAGGGACGGTATCAGGAGTGGCTTCCACCTAGCAACTCTGTCATAAATCTCTGATTGATGGAGTGCTGTAGAAATAGTCGTCCCTCTGACAGGTTCACCCAACTCAGCAGAGGACTCCTGAAGCTCTGTTAGAATGACTTTTGAGTACTTAAGGTTACCTCCCTGACTAAAGGCCTTCTTGCCTGGTTACTCAGTTTGGCCAGACAGTTACTCATTATGGGTTATTGAGTGTAAATTGATTCACAAAAACGGCAAATGTCCATCCATTATCCAACCCACTATATCCTATCTACAGGGTCACGGGGGTCTGCCGGACCCAATCCCAGTCAACACAGGCAGGAAACAAACAGAAGGCAGGAAACACACCCCAGGCATTGCGCCAGCCCACCGCAGGACACACGCACACACACCCACACACCAAGCACACACTAGGGACAATTTAGGATCGCCAGTGCACCTAACCTGCATGTCTTTGGACTGTGGGAGGAAACCGGAGGAAACCCACACAGATACGGGGAGAACATGCAAACTCCACGCAGGGAGAACCCGGGAAGCAAACCCGGGTCTCCTAACTGCGAGGCAGCATTGCTATCCACCGTGCCGCCCAATGGAAAATGTATCCCTTTAAAATGAAATTTATAACACAATAAAGTGACCAGAAGGTGAAGGTGTCTGACTACTCTCTGAATTCACTGTAAACTTTCCCTTCCTATGAAACTGGGATACTCCTCTAAATACTTCCCATACCATTTTCCCACCTTCCACCAGCCTCTTACTACCACTTCCTTTCCTGACTCTAACTAATACTAGACTGGAAGGAGTGTTTGTGGCTCATTAGGGAATTACTTTCAGGTTGCTCTCTTGTGGGGTCAGGAATGCCTTCTGAAACTCCTAAAGTGGTTCTACTATACCAGCTGTTAAAACACCCCTGCAATACCTGGTTTCCGTACAAAGGCCTATTCATTATAATAATCAGGAGATGGCCCTACACTGTAAAAAATGTTTTGTTGGATCAACCTAAATAAGTTACTTCACAAGGTAACAAGCAATTTAATTGATTTCTTTCAAATTTTAAAAAGTATTTGAGTAAACTTAATTCGAGTTTGTTTTAACCTTTTCAAAAACTTGAATAAAAGCAAAAAATATATTTAGCTCAAACCAAATTTCTTTAAAAACTCAAATTAACTGCGGTGGGCTGGCACCCTGCCCGGGGCTTGTTTCCTGCCTTGTGCCCTGTGTTAGCTGGGATTGGCTCCAGCAGACCCCCGTCACCCGGTAGTTAGGATATAGCGGGTTGGATAATGGATGGATGAACTCAAATTAAAATTTTGTCCATTATTGTATTCACTGTAATGCCAACTTAAATTTTATATATATAGTCACAAACTCGAGGCAGAGTCATATAAAGGTTTGGGGCAGCCACCCGTATAATTTGGTTTCCTGGCTGCAAAGTTGCTTTTCAAAATAATACAGCACTGATGTGCGCAAAACAGAGTCCAAACAGAACTGAAGGAATAGGGAAAAGGTGGAGGCTTTTAAAGGGGGAGACAGGAAGTGAAGTCAAAGGGGTCTTCTGCCATTGGTGCGAGCCCGGACGTGATATCACAGGGGTCGGAGCCGGCAAGGTCTCCAAAGCGATTTTTTGCTTTAGACTAAATAGAAGAAGTTACATTAAGCAACAGCAAGGTTTTTCAATTTGAAGTAAAGCAAAAAATTATGTTAGGTGAACAAACATATTAATATAGTTCATTACAACTACTAAAATTACCTTAAATCAAAAAGAGCCCTTTTTCTCTTTTTAGAGTGCACGCTGCTGCCAGCTACTAAACTGAGGAACTCCTGTTCTGTTAGGAAACATCTCTCAGTGTCCTTCTATTACTATAATGTCTCATTTTATTATTTAACGATATAATGCCCTCTGTTACTCTAGTCTGGCTAGTGGTGTCGTCATTACCAGAGAACGTTCATCTAGGCCATCTAATGATGTGCCTCCTGTCATGGAGGGCCTGAATCAGGCTGTGGCCCTGATCCCATCCAGGCCTGACTTTACACAGTGCACCATTGAGCTTACCAACTGCCTTATATTTATGGATCAGAACAAACTAGTATTATATTTGTCTTTTGAGCAATCCATAAATGTTTGTCATTAATTGATTTTCCTAGGTTTTCTTCTTAGATAGTGCTGCTGCCTTAACAATTGGGTTTGAATCCTGTGTCAGACCCTGTGAGGTTGGATTTTGTATGTTCTCCATGTCTATCCTTGGGTTTTTTACAGATTCTCCACTTCACCACCTCACCTCCAAAGATGTTCATGTTAGGCAAATTGACTTTTTGGAAGGGGCACTCTGATGGGCAGACACTCAGATCAGATTTGGGTCATTTTTGGCACAAAACGCTGCCCAGATGGGCTTCAGACACCTTCAAGTTGGATGAACGTCACTTTATTTAATTACAGAGTTTTTCATTTTTTTTGCTGTTATTACTCCAGCTATTTTTTTAAAATGACATGATTATGGACATGTGTTAAATTAGCTGTGGTGGTGTAAACACTGTGGTCTCGTAGCTCTGTCATTATCTGCATGGAGTTTGCACAATCCGCTGGCTTTAAGGAAATGTATTAGTGTGTCTTGTGTTGGACAGGCCAGCTCGCCAGCACCAATGGTGAAAACATTTTAGGAAAATGAGTGGATACTTCCAAAGTTTTTGTCCATGTTGCATTACATTTAACATTGTTAGATGTTTTCAGAAATTTATCTGTTGGAGGTAATACTCTTTAATCTGATGCACACATGTCATGTTGGTTAGTGTGTCCAAAAAAAGAGCCCAGCACTTTATATGGTGCAGGAGACATTTAGGAACCCATCAAAATGATGTCAGTGGGATGTGTAAATTATCAGACCAATTAGTATGAAACCTGGCAAGCATCAATTTTTATTTGAAGCTTTACATGCATAATAAAGGTCACAATGTGCTGCCACCAACTCCTAAATTGTGGTGCTATGTTTATCCTTCAGTTCATTTTCTAACCACCTCACATGGCAGGGTTTCAGACAGTTTATGCTTATTCATGCAACAGTAGCTACAATGTGGAGATCACATTTGGGCATAGTGCCAGTAAACTGGAGGGCACATTTATGCCACCCGGCACATAAGGGACCAGTTTAAAGTTACTAAATAACGTGACATGATGTCTTTGGCAAGTGGAATTATAAAAAAAAAGCAAAAACACAAATAATTATTTGCATTTATATAGCGCTTTTCTCACTACTCAAAGCGCTCAGCAATTGCAGGTTAAGGGCCTTGCTGAAGGGCCCAACAGAGCATTGGCATTTATGGGATTCGAACCGGCAACCTTCCAATTGTCAGTGCAGATCTCTAGCCTCAGAGCCACCACTCCGCCAACATCAATAAACTGTGCAAACTCCACTAAGCACTGTGCCATTTCAAAGGAATGTCTTGAATTAATCTCAGATCTTCCACCAGGATGCTTGAATTTATAATTTGTTATTTATAACATATTTGGATACAAATCCTACTCAACTACATCACATTTTAAGGTATTGTTTGTTAAATGCCATTGTTGAGAAGTAAAGCTCTTTAGGTTAATTAGGTTATAGTAAGTGCAAAGTGTGCCCTTCATTTGTTTTGTTCTGATATCTTGCTTAGAGACTGAAAGAATGGACTTTAGGGACGGTTTGCTTAATGCTTTCATCTTTATCCATCAGTAGCACATTTAATTAACTCGTTCATTTATTCATCAATCAAATATGCTTGGGTTTGGAATAGAGGGAAAAAAATCAGAATACCTGAATAAACTTCATTCAGATTTGGGGCAATCATTCAGACTCTCCCAGATGCTTGCACGAACCCTGGGCTCAATCTTAGAACCCTGTAGCTGTGAGGCAGTCATCATGCTACTTATGGTGTCATAAATAGCATGCATTTCCTTCTCAATAAGATTTCTAAACTTGTCTCACTAAAGACAACCATGAACTTCGGAGAACAAATGTTATTCTGTCAGCACCTTGCCATGTCCAACATGGGTATCTCTGTCAATGTTACTTTAACACTAGAATTCCTAAAGCCTATGAAAAAACTTGTAATCCTGGCCCACCTGAAGCCTCTTCACACCTCTACCATCAGCGTCTTTTGTGTTGTAAATGTGTTGATCAGCACAACCAGCAAGCAGCCTGCTGTCCCATCGCCCGCCTTGACGGAGTTCAGCTTAGGCAATAAAGTTCTCCCAGCTCAAGAAAGAGCTCCTTATCTATAATTGTGCCTGGGGTTTGGGGCTCAGTGGTCCCCCCTTGTGGTGATATATATATATATATAAACGTATCAGTTTAGAGCGCTTTATCAGGGTCACATAAAGAGTCTGTCTTGGATTAAGCCAGTCTGAGAATGACATAAGAAGTCAAAGGCCTGGATTATTGAACAATGTAACAGCAGCCTTTCCATTTAATCTGCAAATCTTTAGCAGCTTGGCCGCCCTTTTAAAATCATCTTTTCTTGATGGTTCCATTGCATTCCCAGATGTGCTGTCTGAACGTTGACAATCCCCAGCATTATTGCCCTGGGAACCTCCCAAGATTATGTGACACTTTGTCTGTTGTTCCCATGGCAGTGGATTTGACCGGCAGGTGTATATGCTATAGAATTTCTTGTATTTTCAATTTCTGGCTATGAGAGCATCACCTTGCATCCTTTTCAGATCTCATCACTAGGTTTGGGGAGGGGGGTGGGGCATAGGGATTCATGACATTAAATAAATGAGTAACACGAGACTTGGAAAAGGCACATCTGTTGATACAAATGAAGGCGACTACAGAGAGGAAGATATCAAATCATTATAAAGACTGGCTGCAGACACGTCATGTCACCCATGAATTTGTAGGTGATGATCTCCTCAGGCATGTATTTTGAATCGCTCAGTTTAGAACAGAATGAAGCCTGATGCTTTCAGATTTTAAAGTTAACGATTCTTTATTTCTTTGATTAGGCATCTAATTAGGAGTAATTGAATTTTATGGTTTTGTATAGGAGATAAGCAGTTATGTATTGTATATAATGTACAATCATTTAACAATAACAATAACTGAACAGAGTGTATGAACATTTTGAGTAGAGCCTGTAGTTTAATATAAAAAAGGCAGTTCATGTGTTCAAAGAGTAACTTTAGAAAAGATATCTGGACCCAGAGAGACACCACCGTACTAGAAAAGCAGAAGTTCACGCGATTCCCAGAAGGTCCCAGTTACTGCTCCTGAAAGGTAAAATGAGTAGAAGGAGTATTTTCTTGCAGAATATTACATTAGTTGCACAGGTGAATGTCTGAATTCTGAGACATAATGGAACACCAGTGGCAGTATGGCCACAGTTTGAATCAGATTGACACCTACTGTACTTCTCATTTTCAGAACATCATGACAACAGCAATGGATGTACTTGTGGAACTATGTAGTCTAGGAAACAATAATATAGAAATAAGTGAACGGTGTGTTCCCTGATCATTGAGAAACCCTTGTTGTGCTTCTACTCTCATTCTGAAAAATGTAAAACAAGATGGAAGTGGAAAGTCACCAGTCCTCCACAGCCTATAAAGGTCCAGATCAGTCAGATAGCCCACTATGTCAATGTCACTGTCAATTTGATTATAAAGCACATTTAAACCAACATCAGTAATGCTGTAGCCAAAGTGATTTACAATAAAATATACAATACACATAAGTAAAATAAATAGAATAAAATACAACAAAACACAATACAGCCAGCAGTAAATTTAAAACAAGCAAATGAATATGAGGAAGGAACCATCAGTATCACTGAAGGTCATGGAAAGCTAGAGAATAGAAATGCATCTTCAGTCTCATTTTAAACACTTCAGTTGAGGGAGACTCCTTAATGTAGCGAGGTATAGAATTCCACAGATGAGGTGCAGCAGCTGCAAAAGCCCTTTGCCCCTTAACTTTGCACTTAGTATGAGAGACAACAAGAGACAACTGACAGGTAGATATAAGCTCTGTGGAAGGCTGGTTTAAAACACACAATTCAGATAAATAAGTGGGAGCATGTCCATGTATTGATTTAAAAACCAGCAGCAAAATTTAAAAATCAATTCTGAAACTATCATGCAGCCAGTGAAAAGAGGCTAAAGTTGAAGAAATATTTTGACAAAGAAATTTTTGGGTTTTGTTTTGGGGTTAGTCATACTGTGATATGATTTTTGGGCTACGACCATGTATCATTCTCTTGATCATCCTTACTAAAATACTGTCTGCCCATTTCAGTAAGTATACCTTGCAAACTATTACACTGGGCCTAAACTTTTTCAATGTTTCAGCTCTGAGTTACATTATTCCTGTTACGGCTGATTTACACTGTAACTACACCATGGCCCACGAAGTCTACAGCATAGCCTGTTGCACACCTTCTCAAAAATGTGACTTCACATCATGTTGACACTGACTATACACAGATGCCTATGACTCTGATTGGCTAGTTTGGTAGCTATATTTTTTCGGAAACAGATTTTCATTCATCTTCCGCAATTCTGAAGTAAACATTGAGCAGATCAATGAAAGACTTCTCCAAAGATGTTTGAAATTATACGCATTTATATCGTACCTCATCATAACACTACAAAGACAATCACATGGTGACCAACTCATGGCACAAAATATCAGGATCCCTCGCTATATCGCGCTTCGCCTTTCGCGGCTTCACTCCATCGCGGATTTTATATGTAAGCATATTTAAATATATATCGCAGATTTTTTGCTGGTTCGAGGATTTCTGCGGACAATGGGTCTTTTAATTTCTGGTACATTCTTCCTCAGTTGGTTTGCCCAGTTGATTTCATACAAGGGACGCTATTGGCAGATGGCTGAGAAGCTAGATTGCTTACTTTTCTCTCTCTCTCTTGCGCTGACTTTCTCTGATCCTGACGTATGGGGATTGAGCAGGGGGGCTGTTCGTACACCTAGATGATACGGACGCTCGTCTAAAAATGCTGAAAGATTATCTTCACGTTGCTATCTTTTGTGCAGCTGCTTCCTGAAATGACATGCTGCACGGTGCTTCGCATACTTAGAAGCTCGAAGGGCACGTATTGATTTTTGACTGAAAAACAAACTCTGTCTCTCTCTATCTCTCTCTCTTTGTCTGCTCCTGACGGAGGGGGTGTGAGCTGCCACCTTCAACAGCTTTGTGCCGCGGTGCTTCGCATACTTAAAAGCCAAACAGCCCTATTGATTTGTTTGCTAGAGATTGTTTTCTCTATCTATGTGACATTCTGTGCTCCTGACACGCACTCCTTTGAAGAGGAAGATATGTTTGCATTCTTTTAATTGTGAGACAGAACTGTCATCTCTGTATTGTCATGGAGCACAGTTTAAACTTTTGAAAAAGAGACAAATGTTTGTTTGCAGTGTTTGAATAACATTCCTGTCTCTCTACAACCTCCTGTGTTTCTGCGCAAATCTGTGACCCAAGCATGACAATATAAAAATAACCATATAAACATATGGTTTCTACTTCGCGGATTTTCTTATTTTGCGGGGGGCTCTGGAACGCAACCCCCCGCGATGGAGGAGGGATTACTGTAATCAGTTTGGAATTCAGTGAATTTATGAAAAAATGGAAAATGTGAGAGACAAACATATTCGCCTATGGAAGAAAATGTGTAGCAAGAGGAGCGGCGATCCTGCCTGTATTTTAATGGATCATTTACTATTCTTGTATGTTATAAACACTGCCATCTAGTGTTCAGGAAGAAGTATATACTGCTTTTGACAGCGTAGGCTCATTGCAGAACTATTAATCAGCCTTTAATAGTAAAATGTGGATAAAGGTAATACAGTGAGTGTAAGGGAGACTGATCCTTGAAATATTAAGGTTCACTCCAACATTATAAATGGCCCTAGCCCAACGGGGACAATGGAGGCCTTTCTTCTTATAATTTGATTCCTTCTAGCTTTTTAAACACATTTCATTTTTGGCATTTCATATTCAATTGAGACAGTGTGCACTGACCAGACATTTATTGAATCCAACTGCACGAGACAAACAGGAAAGCAGGATTGTAAAAATGACTAAAAATAGCTGGTTTGTACGCAGTAATGTCTATTCTTTTGAGTACAGCTGACAACACTTAAAAAACATAAAGTAGGGACATAATCAAAATAGGAGCAACCAAGATCAGGGCCCATATTTATCAAACATCTCAGAGTAGGAGAAGAGTAATAACTGGCTCAGAAATCTCAGACCATCACAATTTTGGACTTAGGAGTCGGAATAACAGTAGAGGAATTTTATCAAGTTTTCTAATTTAGGAAACTACTAACTTCATCAGGAATCTAGAAGAGCTCATGAGCCATCCTGACTCGTTAGGAGTTGCTAGAAGATGGAGTTGAGGCAGAGATTGGGGCACACATTCCGGTAAGGGCTGGAGATTTGGAAACACTTGACAACAATAAACTTATAAAAAGATATTGATTTGACAGAGATGGAATAATATGTGTGCTTTGCCTGATATCTCCACCTACATGAGAAAGCCATGCACTATCAGTTGAAATGAAAGTTTTGGAAACTTTGCAACGTTTGGCCAGAGGGAAAAATCAGCTTTGTGATGATTTGGCTATGTAACAAACAACCATTTATCAAATTCTGCACTAAACTTTGAATGTCCATGCAAACATGTCAGGTAATATGTAGATTTATACATTTCCTCACAACTGCACCTGGGGTAATGTTAAAGCAAGCTGCACTCATATAAATCCCTAGCCTTTATGGAGTTGTTGGTGTGATTGACTTCACAGACATAAAGATTATTGCTCTAAGTGTGGATGAGTATACTTATGTGAACTGCAAGTGATATCACAGTATCAACACCCAAGGGGTCATGGATGTAAAGTAAACTGTATTAGAGTAGCTGGCACATTATCCTGAAAATAAGCAGGTCAGGATGGGTGATTGACAGCAAAATGTCACATTGGTATGCTGGGCTTTGCATTTGTGTTACACTTTACAAGACAGTATTATTGTTGTGAATGGCCTGGTTCAACACATGACTCTAGAGTACTTCATGAGAGTGGCACAAACCTTTTATTTGAATTAATTCACATTCCTTTAAATATTGTGCTCATAAGAATTATTTACGAAAGTTTTGAAATTACTTCAGTTTTTTTGTCCAACACCTCCTAACTCACCAGTACAAGAAAACCCCCACATATGACATTTATTCGATTAATGTCTAGTTATGAAAACCTTTGTGCTTTATGGGTTTCTCGCAATTTTTGGCCCTGTAGATATGGAATAAATACTAATTTTAGGCCAATTTTGGACTATATTTTGTGCAGGTGATTACACCCTTATGATAAATAGTGAACCAGTAGGTGTCTTCAGCAGAAAAGATCAGATGGGCTTCAAGTTGCGCTTGCCATATCATCTGACCCCAGGGGTTCAACCCCTAATGGAATTCAAGGGGTCAAAGTTACTCCTTTTTACAAAACTTCAAAAAAATGGGGATTGGCAATATAGGCATGTGGAGTGTTGCTTTATGCTATTTCATGGTTGCTGATCATGAGTGTGATCACATTTTTGATATTTGATTCTTTACTGGTGGTCCTAGCTCTCTAAGAGAGCTGACACCCAATGCACGCCCAATCTACCTGGAAAGGGGTCTCTCTTTAAACTGCCTTTCCCAAGGTTTCTTCCATTTTTCCCTACTAAGTTTTTTTTGGGAGTTTTTCCTTGTCTTCTTAGAGAGTCAAGGCTAGGGGGCTGTCAAGAGGCAGGGCCTGTTAAAGCCCATTGCGGCACTTCCTGTGTGATTTTGAGCTATACAAAAATAAACTGTATTGTATTGTATTGTAAGAGCCATTCCCAGCAGGTTACAAATGACAAATTTCAAACATAAGCATGAGGATGACTGTTTTAGATTATTTCTGTTCCTGTAGGGGGCGATAGCTCCCTAGTTGAAATATGTTCTTTTGTAATTGCGGCATTTTAAGTAACCAAAAACTATAAAGATATGATATTAAAAGGTGATATCCCTCCCATAGTGATACAGCGGCAAAAATCACATAAGAGAAAATAACTTAGATTTCTTTAATGACGATTTACGCGGCATAACATACGAAAGGAAGCCATAGTAAGACAATTATCCAGGTGGGATCTCAGAGTATACAGTCTGCCATTTTTCGTCGCTGCGATGGAAGGATTTTCAGGACGGTGACGATATCACCCATTTGTCTGCCGGCTTCAAAGTATTTGGCTGCTGTCCAAGTCTTTTATACTGGTTTCTCCACATGCAGGCCCTTACTTAGGTTCCAAACAAGGAAGGAGAGGATTCAATTTCATCTCTAACATACAGAAGTAGTACAATGCCCATTTTTGTAGTTGTCCCTTTCTGTCTTCAAATGCTTGCCTAGCAGTTCTAAATGCTGAGAGCCCACGTGTGCTAACTTTGGCCTGGCCTGTACATGTGAGTAGATTTATAAAATAATTATTGTACAGAGCACAGTGACATTAAACTTATATTCTTATTACAATTTCAAGGTCAATAATTTTGAATATGCTGTTATTTGTTTTTACATTACAATTGGAAATATTTAAATTGAAGCACATATTATAATATTTCAAATATCTGATGCATCTGTTCTTGTTTATTATGTACTTACAACATTACATTTCCTATGATTCTGGGTGGCTTACACTAATTCAGAATTTTATTATTGTTATTATTATTATTTTTGTGTTTGTGGTGAAGTCTTAGCACTAGCATTAAAAAACTACAAAGCATCATAATGATTTCCAAAGAAACTACAAAATGCCTTTGTGACGTCATTCATTCTCAAAGGTGAACTCCTACTCCTTGCTGGGAGTGGGTGTAGGATGCTTTATAACTACTTCTCATGTCCCACTCTGGGGTAGGAAAAATTCTTATCCTAGTGCAATCCCTTGGAGTATTTCTGACATGCTTGACGAATATGGACACAGAATAACTTAATTTCAAGCACTATTCTTGTAATATTTAAAATTCTATAAAGGATCAAAAATGAAAAAGCACTGTAAATGACTTGGGAAAGAGGGGAGGCCCAGAGTCTTTTTAAATTCACTAACAGATGGGAAAAATGGTTTTAGGTGAGGGTCCAGAAATTAAATGGGAGGCACGGAATGGTGCATGTCCGAGGCACTGGCTGAACAGTGTCCCTTCAATTAAAACTCCAATCCAAGAAAAGTATGTTGGAAGACTAATACAAACAAAGTTCAAAACTGGATACCTCCAGAAAATACTGACAGTAAATTATCGCAAAAAATGATCACTTTTGCACTAAAATGGGAACAAGGTTTTTAAATTTCTGACACAATATATTCCAAGGTTAAAAGTTACATTTAAAGTAAATTTTAAAAGCAGAAATGGCAAAAAATAAAAGAGGAATATCAAAGCGAAGGATCTGAATCCTTAATGAATAGTTCAAAAGTGAAAATCGACGTTATGATTTCATTATTTTGAGGTGTATTTGCTTGTTATATGAATGCTTTGCATCTTGAATTTGTTTTTGACTGCCATGAAGTTTCTCTGGTGGTCATTTCTATTTGGTGGTATTCTTTAATGGCTACAGCCATGTTGTTTTTGGCAGGGGCATCTTCTACTTACGACATGATCATTAATGGCATTGTGCTTGACATCATCACTTCACCTCTGTTTACGATGGCAACATGCTCTCTCGGCCCTACTAGCTTTAGATTGAAAGTGTAATTCTCACTAAAGCTTTGCAATAGTTCACATTGGGAAACGGCATTGACTAAGGATTTAGTTTTGTGACAATTTTTGGATAATGTTTGGGGTTTGTTAAATGCTTTTAATCTCTTCAGTAACAGAACACAACCTGCTTTACAACTGTTCTCTTTTCTCTTTCTTTGAAACCTGCTCTGAAGTTGCTGAACAGATCACAATTCAAGTAGGGGTAATAACCTGGAAGTCTAAGTTTAAATAAACAAATATCTGGACATGTAGCTAAAATCATGGTCAAATAACAAAGTGGTAATCTGTGTAAGAATGAAACCAAACAGATCATAATGGTTTGGGGCACGGAAGTGATCCCGTATAATTGAAATATTTAATTTAAAAAACATAATAAATGTGAGTATGTCTTTTTTAGAAGATACTCAAACACTGTCTGCTTCAAGATGGTAGATTAACCAGTTTTACGGGCTCGGAAGCAGAAGAGGTTGATTCCAGTTGCCGGAAACCAGAAGTGACATCATCGGTGGTTGGTCTTTAAATCATCCTTTCTGCAGTCGAAGGAAGAGAAGAGGTACTAAGTGGTAGTGCCAACCCCTAGTTTGGAGTGTAACTAGAATCAGTCAAGCCCTAAAAATGTTCACTACCGTAAATACCCGCGTATAGGACGCACTTTTTTTCTTAAGAAGTAGGCCTAAAAACCCAGGTGCGTCTTATACATGGATACTTTTATTACAAAAATTATAAATCTATATATATAATTCACCGAGCCCCGTCCACCAACAATTCACTACGCACGACACGACAGAGCCCCGCCCGCCAAATCTAAACCTCCTCCTACCACACTCGCAAACTGTTTTACACGCTGCATACAGCAATTCCCAAACGTGATTACCCTCCTCCTGCCACACATGCAAACTATTTTACACGCTGCACACAGCGATTCCCAAACGTGATTACGGTACCTTTCTGCTGCCACACATGCAAACTATTTTACACGCTGCACACAGCGATTCCCAAACGTGATTACGGTACCCTTCTGCTGCCACAGATGCAAACTATTTTACACGCTGCACACAGCGATTCCCAAACGTAATTACAGTACCCTTCTGCTGCCACACATGCAAATTATTTTACACGCTGCACACAGCGATTCCCAAACATGATTACAGTACCCTTCTGCTGCCACACATGCAAATTATTTTACATGCTGCACACTGCGATTCCCAAACGTGATTACGGTACCCTTCTGCTGCCACACATGCAAACTATTTTACACGCTGCACACAGCGATTCCCAAACGTGATTACGGTACCCTTCTGCTGCCACACATGCAAACTATTTTACACGCTGCACACAGCAATTCCCAAACATGATTACGGTACCTTTCTGCTGCCACACATGCAAACTATTTTACACGCTGCACACAGCGATTCCCAAATGAGCCTCTGTTCGCCCTCTTTACTTTTCGCATTTCTTTGATGGTACTTTCGGCTTTTCTCCATTTTCTGATTACGCATTCTGTCAGACCAAACTGCCACTCAGCTGCCTGGTTCCCGTGTTCTTTCGCGTACGTGATCACTTCCAGTTTAAACTTTGCAGTATAGCTCTGTCGTGTTGTCTTTGCCATGTTGACTGGGTAATAATGAACAGCTACCTCTTTAAAACTACGTAATGGGATATTGGACTTTATGATCGTGTGCACATGTGTCAGTGCCTCTCCTTCGCCTTCGATGGCTGTGTGACGGGGACAGAGAGGAGTGGTTTGAATCCAATTTGAATTTCAAGGTTTGTTTTCAAGCGACAGTCAGTTAGCAGTGTTGCAAAGCTACCGGGGTATGCCTCAGTCCATGCGCAATTAGCCGTTGCCCCCGCACTGGCATTTCACACCATTTCAAATTAAAGTATTTTTCAGATGTAGCGTCGCTAATACTGTATCGATTTTGGAGAATGACACGGCGTTTGAAAGCTCATTTTACTATACATCCACCTGTATGCATTATTGTAACATTTGGAAATTGTTTTAGTTTGAATACAGTAGCATCCCGCTTAAGTACGCACCCGTTTAAGTATGCATCCCGGTTAAGTACGCATATTTTTCCCTAAAATTCTGGGTTCAAGATTTATTAGTTAAACATGTCATGGTTCGTCATTTGGCGAAGGTTTTGAAGTTTCTTGCATTTGGCTTTGAGGGAGACAGCTTGCTGTGACTTGCTCTGAAAGGATTCAAACGATATCTTAAGATCATTGAATGTATCATCAGCTTCAATTTGAACTTCAGAGCAGAGCAGCTAATCCTCGATGTCGAGAGCACGCTATGCCCCTCTTACTGGGTGCAGACATTTTGCTTAGCTTCGAGATGATTTTGCAGCGTTGAGACTCATTGAGACGCTTGCCGCTTGGTTTCTTTGACATCGTAGCGAAATGCAAGCTATTTGGGAGTGGCGGCTAAGTACGGGCAAACTTCGAATGGTTCAAGTTGCGTTTGGGAGTGGCCAACCTAAAGTACGCACCTACCAGCTAAGTACGCACAAACTTCGCAGGTTCAAGTTGCGTACTTAAGCGGGAGACTACTGTATTCACGTCACCGATACATCATTTTCGCCGTCTAGTACCGGTATGTTTCTCGCTCATTGTTATTGTTCAGAGATACTCCAGCCTAACACAAACACATGGATACAACCACTGGTGCTGGCGGCAGCAGCTTTTAATTAGTACCCCGGTAACACAAAATCAGGATGCGTCCTATAAACAGGTACACAGGTTTTTCCATGGTTTTTAGGGTCAAAAATCCACTGCGTCCTATACATGGTATCGTCCTATATGCGGGTATTTACGGTAATCAAAGATATGTGATAGCTGTAAATCAAGAATACCTGTCTGCCATTTTACTGTCAAAAAATTGTCTTAACCAGTAGTTCAGAAATTAACAATAAGAAATACATTTCTAAAATTTTTTAGTTAGTGAATCCAAATCTTAAACGACAAGGAAGTGGTAATGATGTCACACAGTAATCACTCCCATTCATCAAGATTATTAATGGCTTACTAAACCATCAAAAAAACTATCCCAGAATGACAGTGCCCATAAGAAAACAAAAAGTACTGCAGGAGAATAAGAATGGAGTTTAACACTTGTAAAAACACATGGAAACAAAAACTTAATATTTCCATCTGATTCCTTGACCATCAAAACCTCAGGAACTGTATGTAAATAATTTTTACAGGCTGAGGAAGAGTTGGAAAAAAATAAATAAAATTATAAGCCTGATCGTGACAATAGGAACCTCATTTTCAGAATACAAGCAAACTGCACAAAACATAGTCAGTTATTTAGATAGTCACAGTTGTCTGAAAGGAAGTTTACGTTAAGGTTTTCTTAAACCTCAGAAAAATGGACAATATTGAAGAATAAAAATAGTTACAGTGATAATCCTGACAAGAACATAACAGTGATACTCACAGATGGAAGGTGAAACATTCCTTGAAGTTTTACAATATCTCAGGACCTTGTTTTAGGAAAATGTTTTAATAAATCTTTTATTTGAATGTATTCATATCTCAAAGATCAATGTTGGATTTTTTAAAGTTGTGTTTAAGTACAATTTGATCAAGTGTAGTATGTACTGTATAGCAAGCCACTAAAACCTGTGGTTTGCAATGAGCTTATAGCAACACTTCTGTGCAAAATTTGTGGGTAGTTTAGGACAATTTCCACTTTGAAAAATAATAACTAGCCAATTATGCGTAGCATACGCCGCATAATTGTTTATTGATGGGTGAACACTTCCTGAAAGACACAGTTGTCCAAATGGGGTGGGTTTGAGGATACAATTGTGAGTGAATGAAAAGATGGAACTTTGGAGAGAGCAACACAATGTACTGCATTCCAGTACAATGTACTGAATGCAGGAGGAGGGTTAGAGTTGATGGGCGGGGCTCTGTCGTGCGTGCGTGCATATCCCATGGTCGGGCAACTTGGTGGATTATATATAGAAAAGCAGCCAGAACCGAAAAGAAAAATGAATAGTCAACGTGGCTCAGAGGTGCATGTGGACTGTAGCAGGCAGATAGATGCCGCATAATTATTTATTGATGGGTGAACACTTCCTGAAAGACACAGTTGTCCACAGGGGGTGGGTTTGAGGATACGACTGTAAGTGAATGAAAAGATGGAACTCTGGAGAGAGCAACATACAATTGTCCGTGACTGAAAACTGGTTTTGGCAGATACAGGCATATCTTTTTGAAAGTTTGGCCCTGTGCCTTATTAATTGTCATTGCGATGGCCAGTCTAACAGGAAATTGAACAGTCAAGTCAACGTGACTCACAGGTGCATGTGGACTGTAAAGGAAAGAAAATACAACAGATTTGCCCATCAACATCCATCCCTTAATCTGGATCCACTTTGTCCAAAATATGTGCTTATGGTTGTCAACCAGTACTTTGCAAGAAGTGCCGGCGCGTGGAGTAATGCCGCCTGAGTCAAAGTGCATTTTTGCTGCCCTTGTACAGCTGCCAACACCCACAACCACAAGTTGTCCTTATTAGGCATGCGATGTTTTACTTTTGGAAAATAATAATAAAACGATAAAATGTGATTAGCTTCTAAACAATAAAATGCAAATATGCATTAAAAACAATTCAAATGTTTGGTGTGAAACTTGTCCCGCCTGCTTTCCATGCGTACACCATGCACACTGCCTGCTCATGCCTCGAGAGTGAGGGTGGACACAGGAGGAGGGTTACAGTTGGCGGGCGTGGCTCTATCGTGCGTGTGTCTTGCTTGCCATGGTCTGGTCTCTGTCTTACGTGCCATGGTCGGCTGCTTAGTGAATTGTTGGTGGGCGTGGCTCTGTCTTGCATGCGTCTTGCTTGCCATGTCTTGCGTGCATCTTGCTTGCCATGGACGTAGTGAATTATATATATAGATGTTCAACGAATACAAAGCAGGACCAAAGTTAAATAATCCACCAGGTACACTTGGCTAAGAAGTCATTAAAATGGTTTCCTGTAGAAAGTAAAGAGGAATTGATCAGTATGCTTACATGAAGTGTCTTTAACAGTAAGCATCGTAACAAAGCAAGAAGAAGAAAATTACAGAACAAATGAACGAAAATACATAGTTTAGTACACATAAAATAAGTGGGATGCAGGTCAATGATGACTACTAAGATTATCAGACCAACATGTGGATGAACATCGTGAAAGAAGTAGATAAGCTTATCCCGTAATGATAAGGTACATGCAATCATGATACTGAGAGCTTGCTGAATTAATGAAGTGCACTCAATCACAAGTACAGTGTGTGTAGAAATATGCAGACTCTCAGAGAGCCCTTCCAGGCTTTTTGTTTAGGAAACTCATAGAGTTGTAATTTTAGGTTGACTCTGTATGAAGCCTTGTTGTAATCTTAAGCAAGTCGAGTCAAATTGTTATAATGTGTTGTAAAGGTAATAAAGTAGGTAATGTTAGCCCCATTTATTTGTAAAAAAAAAAAATAATTAGCACTCATGGGTGCAAAACTGGCATCGAGCCAAAGCAGAAAGTTCATGTAGTTGAAGGTTTCTTTCTTCTCAAGTAATGATGCAAGAATGAACCCAGATTTCCGGTGGTTTAAATAACAGCAGCCCAGAAGGGGTAGGGTTTCTTGACAGAAGCGGAAATGGGCCACATATCCTCCATCTGGCAAGCTTTGGAACTGTGGGCAGGTAAGGGAGAGGTGAATAGTGCGAGTGCCTAATTCTGCTTGGGGTGGTATCATTTACCTTCTGTGAGCCCTGATGATGTCCTTCATGTGCACATACTTGACAGTGTACGTAGTCCAATAAAATTCAAACTTTTAACACTTCTTCTCTGAACGGTTGACAGACAAATAAATAAAAGGAATACTAAGTACAAAAAATATAGGGCTCCTTACATGGGTTTTAAACTGAATAATCGTGTGTTTTTTATGAGAGTGTAGAAGTTCCTTCTTGATTTCAGAAATGTCCTTTTCCACAGTTCATATAAATCACTGTTCACTGGTAGGTCAGTTCCACAGCCTGCTATGTAATTTAACTGGCCGGCATTTTAGATAACTTGAGGACAAGGTAACTGGGTGCTGATAATATTCTGCACTGCCTTCACCTAGAAGAACTGGGTAATTAGATGGTCCAATGTTAAGAAATGGGAAATCAAGAAAAATTACTTTAATTTGTAAAGGTCATGTGCAGTAATTGCAAATCTCTTATGTATTGATCTTACTCTAAGGCCACTCTCCACTTGTTAGCAGTATGTCTCATATTATTTAAATAACATAATGTAGCATTTTCAAACACACTTTATCCACTTCAGAGAAGCAAAGCTTTCAGCCTATTCCAGGAGTATCAAGTGCCAGGTAGGAGACACTATTGGATAGGTCAAATTATTACATACAACCACAAGGGGACAACTTAGACTCACGCATGAGTCTGTGCATGAGTGGGCTTAGCCCTGCCTGTCCTGATTTGATTCCCACCTTGTCCTCTATTTAAATTAATCAGTCTAAAATATTTTGCATGGCTCCATTAGAAATTAGCAGTAGTGGAAAGCCGACAACAAGCTTAATGTAGAAGATGTAAGACAAACAAGCTGATTTTTTTCATGTTTTAGTTATTCAGTAAAGCAATTCACTTTCTGAGAGGCATTATGAAGCAACCACACAAAAAAAAATCTTCCCTGAAAATGATTTCTTCTGTTTACTCGAGTTTCCGAAGCTGCCATGGTGCCCACATATTTTTGCTTCACTTTGCTCTGAGAGTCATAAAAGCCCCGTAGGCAGCAGTACCCTGACAGAGAGACTCAGTGGGCTGTAATTAAGGAGTTTCTTTTTGACTTTTTCAATTATCATGTTTTAAAATATCAGAATTACTTTAAATTTTAAAGTGTAAATATGCAAAACAGAAACTGGGCTACATTTTCAAAACAAGCAAGCTGACAAATGTCTGTTGTCTTAAAGACCGCATATACAGTTAGGTCCATAAATATTTGGACAGAGACAACTTTTTTCTAATTTTGGTTCTGTACATTACCACAATGAATTTTAAACGAAACAACTCAGATGCAGTTGAAGTGCAGACTTTCAGCTTTAATTCAGTGGGGTGAGCAAAACGATTACTGTACATAAAAATGTGAGGCAACTAAAGCATTTTTTTAACACAATCCCTTCATTTCAGGGGCTCAAAAGTAATTGGACAAATTAAATAACTGGAAACAAAATGTTCATTTCTAATACTTGGTTGAAAACCCTTTGCTGGCAATGACAGCCTGAAGTCTTGAACTCATGGACATCACCAGATGCTGGGTTTCCTCCTTTTTAATGCTCTGCCAGGCCTTTACTGCAGCGGCTTTCAGTTGCTGTTTGTTTGTGGGCCTTTCTGTCTGAAGTTTAGTCTTCAACAAGTGAAATGCATGCTCAATTGGGTTAAGATCAGGTGACTGACTTGGCCATTCAAGAATGTTCCACTTCTTTGCTTTAATAAACTCCTGGGTTGCTTTGGCTGTATGTTTTGGGTCATTGTCCATTTGTATCATGAAACGCTGCCCAATCAATTTGACTGCATTTAGCTGGATTTGAGCAGACAGTATGCCTCTGAACACCTCAGAATTCATTCGGCTGCTTCTGTCCTGTGTCACATCATCAATAAACACTAGTGTCCCAGTGCCACTGGCAGCCATGCATGCCCAAGCTATCACACTGCCTCCACCGTGTTTTACAGATGATGTAGTATGCTTTGGATAATCAGCTGTTCCCCGCCTTCTCCATACTTTTTTCTTGCCATCATTCTGGTAGAGGTTGATCTTGGTTTCATCTGTCCAAAGAATGTTTTTCCAGAACTGTGCTGGCTTTTTTAGAACGTTCTTTAGCAAAGTCCAATCTAGCCTTTCTATTCTTGAGGCTTATGAGTGGCGTGCACCTTGCAGTGCACCCTCTGTATTTACTTTCATGCAGTCTTCTCTTTATGGTAGACTTGGATATCGATACGCCTACCCCCTGGAGAGTGTTGTTCACTTGGTTGGCTGCTGTGAAGGGGTTTCTCTTCACCATGGAAATGATTCTGTGATCATCCACCACTGTTGTCTTCCGTGGACGTCCAGGTCTTCTTGCGTTGCTGAGTTCACCAGTACTTGCCTTTTTTCTCAGGATGTGCCAAACTGTAGATTTTGCCACTCGTAATATTGTAGCAATTTCTCGGATGGGTTTTTTCTGTTTTCGCAGCTTAAGGATGACTTCTTTCATCTGCATGGAGAGCTCCTTTGATCACATGTTGTCTGTTCACAGCAAAATCTTCCACATGCAAGCACCACACCTCAAATCAACTCCAGGCCTTTTGCCTGCTTAATTGATAATGACATAATGACGGACTTGCCCACACCTGCCCATGAAATAGCCTTTGAGTCAATTGTCCAATTACCTTTGAGCCCCTGAAATGAAGGGATTGTGTTAAAAAAATGCTTTAGTTGCCTCACATTTTTATGCAATCGTTTTGTTCACCCCACTGAATTAAAGCTGAAAGTCGGCACTTCAACTGCATCTGAGTTGTTTCATTTAAAATTCATTGTGGTAATGTACAGAACCAAAATTAGAAAAAAGTTGTCTCTGTCCAAATATTTATGGACCTAACTGTACCTGAGTGTTTGGTATCCTGATAATTTGTGAATCTAGATTCTTGGGATTTAATGCAATGCCCGGTTGCTGCCTGTGTAGAGTTTGCATGTTCTTGCATGAACGTTTTCTTTTCAGTTTTTATTTCATGTCTCAAAGACGTGTATCTTTGGTTATTCTAAATGATGCCTGTGTCACTGTGCGCATGAGTATGTCTTCTGATAGACTGACGCTCTGTCCAGGGTTGTTTCCAAATTTGCTTCTGTTGCGGCTAGAACAGACTCCACCCTTGGTGTGAACCTGAATGAGATTAATCAGATTTTCAGAATGTTTGTGTATTTATGTGTCAAGTTTCCTGTGACCAACCTGATACATGACAGATAGTAATAAAGAGTTGTATGGTCCCAAAAACAGCCATGCCTTATCCATTACAATTTACACAGAGATGGAGTACGCTGGGATGACGTCACACAGACATGGGGAGAATGTGCCGCACAAACAGCAAGTGTGTCGAGAGTTTTACCCAGGACTTTAGAGATTTGAAGTAGCTGTGCCAATAACCTAATAATGAAAGAGCAGACATTATTTAAGGGCAGATTGCAGTAACTAAGGCCTTAAGGGGTATCTCTATTGTGTTTGTGACCCTGTTATTTTGCCAATACTGATTCTAGACTTTCCTGGGTTTCTGCCTCCCCCCAAACTGTTTAACTCACTGCACATAATAATAATAATAATAATAATAATAATAATACATTTTATTTATATAGTGCCTTTCCCATGCTCAAGGCGCTTACTTGAAGCTGCTATTTGAGAGAGGAATTAAAGTTACATTTGATGACCTTCAGTCCTACTACTTTAGGTTCATACCAACCAAGAGGTTCTGTGCAAACCACAAGCTCACATGTTTTTCTTGGCAAGTCCATAAATTTTCTTGGAGACACTTGTGACAGATGGGAAAGACAATGTGGCCTATTGATTGATCCCTGCTTTCAGGTGATTAGATTAACCACATTGATAAGCTCATATGAGATCACATATGTCTAAACATTTGTTACATGACCTAATCTTGCCATTGTTTGTGCCTTTAAGACCCAGTCCATGACAATCATCAGATTGTGTGGGTCTAACTTGCAGATTTGCTGATGATCAACAAAGTGTGTGTGTGTGGGGGGGGGGGTGGGGGGGGATTGGGTCCTCCTTGGAGAATAGCTTCTGATTGTCAAAATGGAGCAATGTCAACACACTTCACAAACTGCAACCTGCAACCTTATGCAACCCAAGACCTGTTTTGGGTCGCGATCCATAGTTTAAGAAACTCCGCTCTAGATGTCTATAACTGTAGTAGGTGTTAAACAATTGGATCAAACATTGCAGTAATCATTAGCTAGAATATGGAATTTTCATTGTATCATATTATCCATCTCTTAATGCTGCTTCATTCTGACCTGCTGAATTGTCATTAGTTGCTTAAGACCAACACCAAAAGAAAAAAAAATATCCTAGCAGGAATTGTACCAAGTGATATTCAGAGAGAAGTAGCAGCCAATTATGAACGTTTGAAAGCTTCAGCATTAGATAAGCACAGTCTGTTCTGCTACTTACCTGTAAAAAAAAGTCTGAGGACCAGAAAGAGCTTTTTTAAGTCACTAATGTGCCTTAATAGAACCACCGAAAACTCCAGGGTTATAGTTTGGAGGAAGAGAACTATATCCCTCTTTAACTGAGTACTTCCATCTGAAAGTCTCCCTTCTGGCCACGATACAAGCTGAATAGTGTGATGTTTTCTCAATAGATTGAGCGCTGGGGTCACAAGGTGTCAGTCTAATCTTAGAAGATGAGGCCTTTCAGCAATATTAACCCTATGCAACTGTGGCGAAGAGTGGACAGAAATCCACCTGTATCAATTTCCATTATGTTCTACTGGCTGGACAATGACTAACCTAGTAAATGCTAACATAAATACAATCAATATGGATAAATTTTGGTGGAAATTTATTCTATGGATATGTACTGCATATTCTTGTATTTTCTCCAAATCTACTGTATATATACTCTCTTGTTATTGTAATCTATACTGTGTTAATTAATCATTATTTTTATAATTCTGCATGATGGTACTGAACATTGGCCTATCCGAGAAAGCATAGGGTTTAAGGCAAAAACAATATCTGGACAGTGTTCCAGTCCTTTGAAAAGTGAACACACACACACACGTGTCAATTTAACATCACCAGTCCACCTAACCCACATGTGTTTGGACTGTAGGAAGAAACTGGAGCACCCATAGGAAACCCACTCACAGCGAGAGCCTGTAAACTTCACAAAGGGAGGACCCTGGATTTGAACCCCAGCTGCAGCACCATTGTGCCACCATGTCTCCCTGTATTATAATATTGCATGTTATTTATTATTAACATTTTTAAAACCATTAATCCATCTCATGGTCACAGAGCCTATTCTGACATGATCTGGCACAAGGTGGTGTACACATAAATAGAGAAGAGAGATTAAAATTTGGTGGTTGCAGAAATAGGCAGTGTACTTGAGAGTTTCAATATTTGTTGAGATCCGGCCCCTTTGGTGGCAGCAAACACTCTGAACATCGACTTCCTGTCTTTTTTTGTGGCTATATAGGTAGACTAGTGGAAGAGGCAAAGTCAGGGTCATTCTCCTGGGGATGACATCATTGGTCTTCCAGTTGGTATTCCTCTGTTCTAAAGGTGGAAAGAGATGATTGTTTTTTCCTGTGTCACACCCCCTTTATTACAATAGCTGGAACCCGTTAGACACCCCAAACAGTCCAATAGTTGGTACCAAGACTAGATAGGGTACCATTTCTGCTCACTTACATTCGGTCCATTTGAAACCCACATCAACCTAACTTGCAAAACTTTGGGAATACAGATGGAATGCGCATGAAGAGAACATGTAAAGCACCATACAGAGAACAACTAAGTAGCTGATTTAAACTCAGGACACTGAATTCGTGAGAAGCAGCATTTATTACTATGATAGGTTACAATGCCATCCCTCCATATGTAACTTAACAACCTTTGGCTCATTTAGTGTATATTTATATTCAGTGCAGCTCAAACAATGTTTGTCAAGGGACCCAATGTTGTATTACCGTTCTCATGTTTTATTTATAATACAATTTACTGATTGGCGGCCAGCACTACCCTGCTTTTACAGCTCCAAAGTCCTTTGTTCACTTCACGCCCTGGTCATTATTTTTCCACCATGTCTGTGTGGGATTTCACCAGGCACTTACATCCAGGCTGTGCTTATGTTAGGTTAATGGGTGGGTTTATTCTGGCTTGGTATGAATGAGAGTTTCATCCGTTAACTGGTAGCCAAAGCTGATTCAAGCTTATACCAAATACTCCTGGGATAAACTCCACAACTCTATAATCAGAGAATTTCAAAAATGAATGGACATTTAAGAGAGTTCTAATGAATGTCTTTCATTAGTGTGCCAAGCAGGTCGCAATTACACAGACACACAATTACAATTTCAAGTAGTTTCATTTTGTAACAAGTTGGTGTGAATAAACCCACTTGTGCTCCAATACCTAATACAAGATGCTGAATGGTTTATTCTACAGAGAAACTCTCATAGATCAATAGATAAAATAAGTAATACAATTAAAAGTGCTATTACATGAAGAAATATGTCAAAGTATTTTATTGCTGTGCAAAAGCATTTGGACCCAATGCCAGAACTAAAACCCTTGTGTCTCCCTGTTGAGCAAATGAAATGAGATAAATAGCAGGAGCAGATGTTCTGCGACACTGACAACGAAAAGAAAGCCTAATTAGACTCAAGTCGGGAAAAAAAAATCCCCACATGAAAAAAAATTACAATGTCACTGCTTTGCCATGTATTTCTATTTAGGATAACAAATGGTTTGACAAGCAATTTTTACTTTAGCTTGGCTCTTTAGGACATCTCTTGTGTTATGTAAATGAGCAAAGCGCTATCTGAATGAAATTGGCGTTGTTCGCGTTGAACCCTCTGCTATTATCTAATCATGTTTATCTCAAAATCAATGTTCTCCAGGGGCCATGACTTCTTATCTGAGGCTGGCTGATGAGGCTTGGTGCCACTTGCAATTAGTCTTCACAGGTCAAAGATGGTAACAGCACAAAGGGGGATTAATCTGACATATAATGAAGTCACATACCTAAGAGGGGGTTCCAGAGACACTTAGGGGTCTGGGAATTCAAGGCTGCTTCCATATCTGAGGAAGTAACAATTATAAGCAAAATGGCACATGAAGAGTTTAGTGGCTTTTTTTGTTTTACAGGTCAATGGAGCCCACTAGAGGTTTTACAAAGTAGGTGCTAAGCAGTGACTTAACTTATGTAGAGGTGAGAGAGAATGCAGAGGTAGTTCCAAAATAGTTGGGTTGGCAACTTGGCAAAACCCTGTTTAATTTAAACTTCTCAAATGGAAAACAGCTAATACCACCCTCTAGCTTCGTTTTCTGGTAGGATCAGGCTTTGGAAGAGTTCTGGACAGTCAGGTCCAGTTGTGCTGCCATCTCTTTTTATATCATCTGGACTGGAAGAGGCAGTGTTTATTTGGCTCTGTTGCCCTCAAGGGGCAGATTCTTGGTGCTGTAAGGGAAAAAAATAGACAAAAACATTATATTGAAGAGTCCTTTAGGTGTTTTACAGGATTGTAGATGTTCCATCTTGTTTTGGGAGGCACCTTTGTCCACAATTTGCATAAATTACCATCCACTGGTAGGTCAGGAGCTGCGGCTTTTTTCCAGAGCCTAGTAGATGACTCATCTGCTGCTGTGTAATTTAACTGATTGGCTTTCTTTTGCATTGTGCTTTATCTCAAAATAAAGTCATTCAATTTGGACTGGCTCTTGGCTGGTAACTCTTCTTGTGAGTACTGAACTGTGTAAATTTTAGTTAGGGACAACTCCCCCACTCATTCTTGGGTGGTACCGCATATCTTAGACAAGCATGGAAAGAGTCACTTTTGAGAAAATGCGTGACACTGAATAATTAAATTGCACATTATAATCCTCAGCTTTTTCATTTTAATCATTTTGTTAGTTTTTCCAACATACACTCAATTTAATTTGTTAGGAAAATAATGTAATTTTTGTGTTATGTGAACTTGTGTTTGCAAAAGCCCTTTTCCATCTGAGGTTCTAGCTCTATCGGCCCTACATTGTTCTTGGTTTATCGTTGGGATTGTGAGCATGTGCAACTTGAGCTTAACAGTTTAGCAATGGGGCTTGAAGGCTTGAGCCGCTTATCATTAGAACATTAGAACACTCTAGACAAGGACAGGCCATTCAGCCCAACAAAGCTCGCCAGTCCTATCCACTTAATTCTTCTAAAAAACATCAAGTCGAGTTTTGAAAGTCCCTAAAGTCTTACTGTCTACCACACTACCTGGTAGCTTATTCTAGGTGTCTGTGGTTCTCTGTGTAATTAAAAACTTCCTAATGTTTGTGCAAAATTTACCCTGAACAAGTTTCCAACTGTGTCCCCATGATCTTGATGAACTCATTTTAAAATAACAGTTTCGATCCACTGGACTAATTCTCTTCATAATTTTAAACACTTCAATCATGTCACCTCTTAATCTTCTTTTGCTTAAACTGAAAAAGCTCAGCTCTTTTAATCTTTCCTCATAATTCATCCTCTTAAACCCTGGAATCAGCCTAGTTGCTCTTCTCTGAAACCTTTTCTAGCACTGTTATGTCCTTTTTGTAGCCCGGAGACCAAAACTGCACACAGTACTCCAGATGAGGTCTCACTAGTGTGTTATAAAGCTTGAGCAGAATCTCCTTAGACTTGTACTCCACACATCGTGCTATGTGACCTGAAATTCTGTTAGCCTTCTTAATGGCTTCTGAACACTGTCTGGAAGTCGATAGCTTAGAGTCCACTATGACTCCTAAATCTCTCTCATAAGGTGTACTCTCGATTTTCAGACCTCCCATTGTGTATTCAAACCTCACATTTTACTTCCTATGTGTAATACTTTACATTTACTGACATTAAATTTCATCTGCCACAAATCTGTCCAAGCCTGTGTGCTGTCCAAATCCTTCTGTAATGATATAACAGATTTCAAATTATCTGCCAATCCACCTATCTTGGAATCATCTGCAAACTTAACAAGCTTGTTATTTATATTCCTATCTAAATCATTTACTGTATATATATTAAAAATAGCAGCGGCCTTAGCACTGACCCCTGTGGAACACCACTCTTAACGTCAGCCAGTTCTGATAAAGTTCCTGAGCCAATTCTGCACCCACCTAAAAATGTCACCCTGAACACCTACTTCTTTTAATTTGATGCCCAACCTACTCATGTGGCACCTTATCAGATGTTTTCCGAAAGTCAAGATAAATAATATCATATGCTGCGCATTGATCACACCCTTTTGTTCCTTCCTCATAGAATTCCACCACATTAGCTAAACACGACCTCCCTCTTCTGAACCCATACTGACCGTTCAGAAAAACTCCTGTTTTGTTGCTCAATCTTATCCTTAATAATTCCTTCCATCAATTTTCCTGTGATGTATGTTAAGCTTACTGGCCTATAATTACGTGGATCTGCCTAGTCACCCTTTTTATTTGACGGGATAATATTTGACTTTTTCCAACCCAGTGCACAGGTGACTTCCTAAAAATGTGCATCAAGGGTTTATATATGTACTCGGTAGCCTCCCTAAGAACTTGAGGGTAAATATTATCTGGTCCTGATAATTTGTTTGATTTTAATCTGAGCATTACTTCTCCCTCTACAATTTCCAGATCCCTCAGTACATCCTTAGTAGTCCTGTTTACCACTGGGAGGTTATCCACTTCCTCATTTGTGAAAAAGCAAGTTTATGTTCAGCATCAAGAAAAGGACAGATACAGTAGCCACAGTAGCGTGAAAAAAAGAAAACAGATCAATATCAGCAATGCATTGAGCACAAGACATTATGCTGATCAGAATGGTGCAGAATGGCATTTTGATTTTCTGAAAATGATGCTAATTTGAAAAAAGCCATCAAAACCTTATATGTTCTCCCTTCACTTTGTCAAAAAGAAGCCAGCAGTATAATGCCTTTGTTTAAAAGAATTGACTCCTGGCGTCTCACTTATAAAACATTGCATGGGTTTCAGCACGAAAATATGTATATGTCAAAAATCAGGGAATTGAGTACTGTATATATCCAAGTATAAGTCGGGTCTTGAAACCCAAAAAAATCGATCATAAAATCAGACCCCGACTTATACGCCCGTTCAAAAATGTGACACATTTTTTTTTTTTACCATCTTCTAGCCTCATCCAATCTCGCACCAGTTTCTCAGCGCATCGAATTTTGTCGCAGCAGCACAGTTACCAATTTCTTTCGCGTCTTCGATGACATTTAATTTAAAACCAGCTTCAAATTTTCTTCTGATCGAACGGTTCATCGTTGATAAGGGATGCTCTTACGATAGAGTTGTATGAGGGTGTGAGATAAAAAAACACAAATCAGTGCAAATGTTGTGGTCACATAGGCACAATAGAGAGAGAGAGGTTAGGAGCACGTGCTGATACTGCGCATTGCCGCACCCACATAGAAAAAAAGGCAGTGTGCTCCGTGGTTACTCTCTCAGAGTTTCCCCCATTCGACTTATATGACCATCATTATAAAATACCAGAAATTATACGGTAAAATCAAGTCCCGGCTTATCTGCGGGAGAACTTATCCACAAGTATATGCGGTATTCAAAAAAAAAATCTGATTTATAAAACCTGGTGTATGCACATTTGTATACAATTTACCCTTTATAAATCAAATCATCTTGTAAAAGTGTGCATGTGAATGCATCTCGAATGCCACCCACTTTCTACTCTGAAACAACAACATATGGAGTATGCTAATTACATTCATACATATGGAATCACAATGCTGCAGACTTTCATTGACTGGTAGCAGCCTTCCACCTGACACATCTGGACAGTGCCACCTACATTTGAGGAGCGGAGTCCAATGGTGTGCTTCTCAACTGAGCATTCCATGAGAGCTTCTGTTTTTATGCTCTGGGGGTTGGGAAAAGATGTAAGACACCAAGTGGTTAACCACTGTCACTTCACAGATGTAATGACATGATTGCTCTTGCAATGAGTACCACAGGCCGTATGAGGGTTCAGCTAGTTACCTAACCAACAAACCAGCCATCACATACAGCATCATCAATAAATCATTTGCCAACTCTACTTTGCCCCAAAATAAATGAAGCATAGGTTAACTTGTGCATTGATGAAATGGCACTGCTTATGGTTAACAAAAACAACTTCTTTCTCATAAGGTGCCCTTATTGTAATATGAGTGAGGTTAATTGTGCAAATTACAATAGGAAACCAAAAGTTGCAAATTGCCTTTTTATATTGGCCTGTACACCCAGACCATACATGAAATTTAATGAAGTGCCACATCAGTCATTTAATGGCTTCCTGCACAGCAGGCATTAAAAACTTTGCTTAGATATTCCTGACCTGTTGACCATGTTCTCTGATAAATGAGAATAAGTAGCCAATATAAATGGATAAAAACACATAACATTTCTTCAGTGTAAATACACAACATTGGCTCTCTTATAAGGAAAGTAAAGTAGTTTATACATCATATTCATCGCTTTTAATTTTTCACTCATGAGTTGTTATTTGGCTGTTTTGCTTGCATTTCCCTACTTTATCAAAGGTGTCACTAATTCCCGGTTTCTCTGAAATGTTGTGTACAGATGGGTCAGAGTTGCCATAAATGTACGATAGTTCTCCTATCCAGTTTTCTTTTATAAATCCTGGCTTTTGTGTGACAAGTTGTGTACACACATCATGGGCCTCTTCTTGTGTGTCCTCAAGTTTTATAAATCTGAGTCGTTGAGCAGAAAGAATAATGTAAATTTATTTCTTCAATTATTTGACAACAAACATCTGGCCGTAGAGTGGTTAATGCTGCTACCGAACAGCCAAAGAGCAGGGTAGTCAGAATGAACACCACTATTCAATTATAATTTCCAAGTTTTTTTGCTTTCAGAATTTGCAGCCGTTGCTTTCCCATGAGTGGTAGATGCCAGATGTTCGGCTAATTCAATTCGAGTCGTGAATGTTTGCTTAACGTTTTTCAACTGATCTCAGTTTTTTCTCAAACTTTGACACATTTTCCTGAATTTGTTCTCCAATTTTTTCTAGCATTCCTTCAAAGGCTGCCTCAAAGCGATTATTTACACGTACAGTACCTCCAGGTCTTTAATATCCTGCCACAGCTTCTTGTTTGTTTTGAATATATCATTTATTTCTTTCTTTATATCTTTCTTGATATCTTTCTTGAGCTCCTTTATGTCTTGAGTGGTGGCCATTGCATTGATCATTACGTTCAGTTTGGACAGGTCATTTTGGCCTTTGTGCTCTGCAAGTGAAGTAACAAGCCTTGTTTCATGCTCCCTGCTCGTGAGGAATGGGTTAAAACGCGGAAGTCAAGGCCATTTCCAGTTTCAGTGGATCTTCTGGAACCGACGAGTTATCGTGGCCTGACTCACTTGCACATTCACTCACACTTTCGCCCTCAACTGGAGACAATGAATGGCCCAGTGGTCCCAGGAGATCTGTGCTTTCACCTGTCTGTTCCAAATCAGTCTCTGCAAGGCTGTACCTTGAGGTTGGACTTGGACTTGATGCCTGTCTAGGCTTGGGTATAGCTTTGGTTTTCTTTTCCATTTCTTTCTGAGCCCCTTTCTTACCGCTCATGTTTATATATGCTTTCATATACTGTAATAGAACCTCCTCAAGTTGGGTAAATACAGGATACCTCGGGATGATAAAAATAAGAGAAAAATTAACACCGCTGCTAACGGAGATCTGCTTCAGATGTCCATCTCCCATAACGGATGAGATCAATTATAATTTGAATGTATATGAAAATATTCTTATTCGAAGGCAAACACGGACATTCAGTTATAAAAGATTGGTTATATTGCCTTACATTAATTTCTGCATCATGTTACTCCAGACATGTTATGCTGCAATACTTCTGTGTTTTGCATATTAATTCCACAATCAGCATTTTCATATTTCTAAATTATTAGTCTGTACTGTCATTTATAACACAGATAGATTTTTCTACTGCACTATTGTGATTTTTGGTTAATGGGTGCACTAACAACAAATTTTAAACATATCTCTGGTACCCTAATAGCATTGTTTTGTTTCTGATCCTGTCCTGTTTCACTCTGGACCATGAGATCCCTGATTTGCTGTTGTTTTATAATGTATTAAAACCATTAAGCATTCATCATAGCAAACATTAGACAGTTTCCATTTTTAATTAAAAATATTGGGAAAAAACTGCCATAGCTCTGATCTTCCTTTTATTAATGTATTGGTTTTATAATCAACACTTTAAATAGCATTTCCACTATCAGGAAAGCATACTGAGCACAGCCAAGGAATGAGGGGGGTCCAGTTAGGTGACCTCAGGATTACATCTCAGCTTTCTGCAGATTTTGTGATCCTTCTGGTTTCATCGGGCTGTGACATTAGACTTGCAAGGGGGTAATTTGTAGCCAAGTGTGAAATAGCTGTGATGAGAAACAGCACCTCCAAGTCCGAGGTCATGGTTCTCAGCTTGAAAAGGGTGGAGTGACCTCTCTGGGTTGAGGATGATGTGATGCCTCAAGTGAACAGGAGTTAACATATCTCAGGGTCTTGTTTACAAGTGAGGGAAGAAGAGAGAGGGGGAGCAACAGGCAGATCGGAGCAGTGTCCGCAGTTTGCAGTACTGGTCAGTTGTAGTAAGAGGGAGCTCAGCCAAAACGTGAAGCTGTCAATTTACCAGTCAATCAACGTTCCTGCCCTCACCTATGGTCACAATTTGTGAGTAGTGACTGACAGAACTAGATAGATAGATAGCTAGCTAGCTAGCTAGCTAGATAGATAGATAGATAGATAGATAGATAGATAGATAGATAGATAGATAGATAGATAGATAGATAGATAGATAGATAGATAGATAGATAGATAGATAGATAGATAGATAGATAGATAGATAGATGCTTTACTTTTTTTAGAAGCTTTATTTGTACCCAAGGGGAAGTTAGTAACCAGTTCTTTGGTTTTGCTGATGTTAAGATACAGACAATTCTTTCAGCACCAAGAAACAAAGTTCTTCACCTGGCTCCTGTACTCTGTCTCATCCCCCTTATTAATACACCCTATAACTTCAGAATTTCTGCAAGATTCATGACCTGGTGTTATATTTATAGTCTGAGGTGTACAGAGTGAAGAGAAAAGGATACAGGACTGTTCCTTGAGATTCTCCAGTGTAACTCACATTCAAATCAGAGACACGGTCGTTGAGTCTCATAAACTGCAGTCAGGCCGACAGGTAGTCCATTAACCAGGACACCATAGACTTATTCACCGGTATATCCCCTTACCAGGGATACAAGTGGCACAAATTAGTTTTTCCTTCACAGGGTGTCTGGGCTCAGCCTTAGAGATAGGATGAAGTGCGCAAACATTCAGGGAAATCTCAAAATAGAGCTGTTGCTTCATCACATTGTCAGGAGACAGTTGCAATGCCTCCTGGTCGCCTTCCTCAAGAGGCATTTCCTCGATGCAGACCCAGGACATAATGAAGAAAGTGGTTGGGAAAAGGGATGCCTGCACATTATTGCTTATACTGCTGCACTTGTGATCCTGATGCGGATAAGTGGCAGAAAATGGATGGATGGATGGATGGATGGATGGATGGATGGATGGATGGATGGATGGATGGATGGATGGTATCGCATACATTTGGTGACCATTCAAATGTATACAATTCTTGTAATTAATGGTCACCCACTGATGGCTATTTTATTTGTCCCAGAAATTTTAAAATACAATAGGCATGTTCTTTTATGGCAGAATGCAGTGTGGCGTGTAAGCCTTCAGAAATGTATAATTTGTGCATAAGTTGTGAGTGGTTAGCAGGTTTGGATTTTGAAGCTGCATGTAAATCTATTTGTACCTGAAACTCACTGTAAGACATTGGGGTGAAACTATCATATTTGTGCTTGTTTTAGTTAAATTGTGCATTGGTGTATTTTTAAATAACATGTGTTTCACTTGCCCCACAACTATCCAGCATCTCAATTTCATTTGGTTCCTGCTCATTGTGTTACATTAACATAAGCTTGAAAGTCAAATAGTTAAATTGTCGAAAGGTACACTGCTGTGATAATCAATTCTGATCAATACAAGTTAGTGAATTAGCCTTTTTGTGTCTTGCATGCTAAGAAAGCATCTTAGTTAGGCAATATTGCCACACTGAAGAGTACAATTCTTTAGTAAGGAGTTCATGTGATGTTATGTCCAGGATTACTTTTAGAGTGGCACCTGTGGGACATGAAATATGTGTATGCAATGTGGCCCTGGCTAAGAAAAAGAACAAGAAAAAATAAAAAGAAAAACGTTTTGGAAGTAGTACTGAGTATTGAGTAAGCGTATGAGGAACTTAATAACAGAGTTAAAGGAGTGCAACCCAATTCTGAGTGAGATTTAAAGCTTGGTATCTATGAATTTGTGTTTGATAGGTTTGTTTTTTTGAAATTTGTCCCACTAAAAGATGTTTTGTTAATTTAAGGACTGACAGCTTTAATTCATCCACTTTTATACCTTTATGTAGCTTAAATGAGGGATAACAAAACAAAGAGTATTATTAAGGTGGGCAGCACTTTGGTTAGCACCACTGCTTCTTGTATCCAGTGTCCTACATTCAAATCCCATGACCACTTGCTGCCTGCATTTAGTCTGCACGTTTTTCCATGTCTATGTGAGGTCTTCCCTGTGTGCTCATTTGTTTCTCCCAAAGAACTGTTGGAAAAGTGGCAACTTAAATTGGCTCAATGCAGGCGAGTGGTCCATATAATAAATTGACATCCTGTCCAGGGATCTCACAACTGTGAATTGGGTTGAGCAAGTTTTAATAAAGTTATGCTATGTTATGTTATGTTATGTTATGTTATGTTATGTTATGTTATGTTATGTTATGTTATGTTACATAATGGTTAGGTTTTTCAGATAAATAGAGCTTGGTTTTATCAACATAACAAAGAAAATTAATGCAATTCTTTGCATGATTTTAAATTCAGCTCTACACCAAAAATAGTAGCAGGGTTAAAACTGCATTCTGCAAACCTTCATATGTAATGAAACAAAGATTAAGCATTACTGGCTAATTTATGCAGATATATCTGCACATGATGGAAGCAATAAAACAAATAGAATAGAAAATCTCAGATCTGTTAACCAATCATATTAAAAGTCGAAAGATACAGCAGTTGTGGCATTTTGCAGTGGCAGCTTTGCACACCTTCACCTGCTCCAGAAATTTCACATCCAGAGTCAGAACTTAACACCGTCTCCTGAAGACTCCAGGATTGGTTAGGAAAGCATCAAAGCACAGTTGTTCTAATCAGTAAAGTAAAACATTCCTCCTGAAACACCAAACTTAAACCTATTCTTAAAGGACATAGAATTATAAAAAGGCCACATATTACAAATAAACAGCAGCAAAAGATCATTAAAACAAGTGCACTTTGTGCAGTCATTAAATTTGTTCATTTCTCTTTTAATTTATTTTAATAGCTGAATATTTGTAATCCTAATTCCAGGCAGCAACATATATAAATTAAACATTAACCTTCAGGTACTGAGCTGTTGAACTGATAACAGCAATTTTATCTTTCTATTTTCTCTTAGTGTAAAGTCTTCTGTTCGGTTTCTTTTTCTCTCCCCTGTATTTCCATAGATAAAAACTTGATCTTAGTGTAAAACATGTTTAACGATAGGGAAAAATTTGGGGCAAACGTCAACCAAATTGATTGGATTTTATCCAGAATACCATCTACATCTTCTCACATTAAACATTTCCTGTGATTCAGCACAGAAAGTAAACTTTTCATTCCCTTAGCCAGGCACATTGGAAGATTAATTATGGAGTGTTACTCATGTGTCCATTTTTCCCAATTGATCGTTTTAGCTGTTTAAATGATTTTAGATAACACTTGTCTAGATATTTTTGAAACTCCAGGTTATGGTTGCTTCCATTTTATGCTTAAAATTTTAGGGTATGCCCAACAAAGCAACCACACTTCCATATAGATATATCTATCAAATATTACCTGGAATAAATGTGGGTAGAACATTGACATAGTTGTTAGGGCTGAGTACCAGTCCAGTCTGAACCTGGTCATTATCTCCATGTTAGGTGTAGCTCTGCTCTGGGTATTCCTGCTTTTCTTGGTCATCTAAAAATGCACATGCAAGGCTAACTGGGAGCTCTGTATTGGGCTTGTGTGCCTGTGTGTATACTTTTATGAACTGCCACCTCTTCCAGACTAGGCTCCTGTGTGGCAGCTGGTACTGTCAATTTCTTTAAGTGGTTTTTGAAATGAAAAGAGAAAGAGAAGGTGCCATCAAGCAGCCTAAATAAATTCATTAATTCCTATTAACTCGGTGTTGGTAAAACAAGATTAAATGGCTCTCAACTTGTGTGAAATATTCTTTAATAGGTTTAATTGACAATTAACTTATTTTAAGGTAACATCTGGTCTAAGCCTCACTTATGCTAATATTTATGATATGTTATTCTAATATGGTTTTGGGCACAATGTTTTGATGTAAATTATTTTTAAGTGCTAACATTTGTGTGACATTTATGCAGGTTATATTGGTAAAAAACATATTTTTAAGTAACATCTGGCCTCAGCTTTACTTTTTCTTTTTCCTTATTCTGGATATTTAAATCTGTTTACTGAAAAGACAAACTATTCATCTTTTTTCCTCATAACTCTGAAGTAGGCCTGGTGCCACCACTCTTTTCTATTAACATGCTTCTCAGTATCCCAGCTGTCTTTTCCTGATGTCAGCGTATTCTGTAGCTAAAGACTAACCTATTGAAACACACATCATATGTAAATGGGCTTTTAAATTGCTTCTTCTTGACACCAGTACTAATCATCATAGTTGTTAGTAGTATAACATGTTTTTAACTTAAATAGTGAAGCATTCACTTACCGTTCTTCTGTTACCCAGTCCCTAATTTGAGAGTGCATATCTTTAGTCAGATTTGACAGCCTTGCCGTGGAAGGAATTCCTATTCACATACATCTATTTGGCTCACAAAAGAGAACATGTTGACGCACGTGTTTGTTGGCAGACGGCTTAAAACATCAATTAAGCGAACCCAAATGCTGTGGTCTCACCTTACATGCTAAGTCTAATTTACAATTCTCGGCACCCTAACAAAAATGCATATGGCTATGGATAGGCCTCAGGTAGGAGCTGTCCACCAATTGGGTCATCTGTCAGCCCAATGAAATACATTTAGTATAAGGAATCAGAAACATATAAACATTTATTCAGAATTCTGAACTTAATGTAAAATTGCAGTAGATCAAAATTTTCACATTGTAATTTTCAGCTTGTTTTATTCTTGAGCACAGTAAGGTGCTGGTATTTATTCCATGTTTTATGCTCATGCAGCTGTAGTTAATCCTTACATTTTAGGAGGTGGGGTTTCATATCTGCTGCACATGTTCCTCTTTCATTGCTAGGAGGCCTGTCTCTTTGTTCCATTCTCACTCTCTGTCTCTCACACACACTCTCAATGATTTGCTCACTCCCTCACTCACTCAATGCTGAAAGCAAGAAGCAAAGCAAACATGAAGGAAGTGGCTTGTAACTCTCTTGTGAGCCGCTTGTGGTTTCTTCTGGGTTTTGTTTGTTAAAAGGGATATAAAGTAAAAAGAAATTTAAACAATGGTTTGGAGTAAACTTTATTTAACTACATTTTTTAGATTTATTTAACTAATTAGGTAACGCCAGTTTTTAGTCTACACATTCCTGTGCTCATTTTCTATTAGTGCAAACACTGAGAAGTAAGTAGCATATGTAAGAGAGAGCTACACTTATATACATATACTCATCACTGCAAGACTATTCGACAGGAAAACACAATGCCCAGTCTCTAAAATGCAAGATTTGCTTCTTCAATATGGCGATGAAAGCACATACTGTATATGCATAAAATAAAATACTCTTCAGAAAAGATGGGAAGCTGAAAGTAATGGGAAGCACTTGCTAAAGTGCAAGACAAACCGGTGAAACAAAGCTGATTGATTAATATGCTTTCATAAATCACTATCCAAAATACAACCCCAAATCAGAAAAAGTTGGGACAGTGTGGAAAATGTGAATAAAAAAAGAAAAAAGCAAGTTATAAATTCTCCTCAAATTTTATTTCATTGCAGACAGTATGAACACAAAATAATTCATGTTTTGTTTTGTCAACATCATTTGATTTGTAAATAAATATCCATTCTTGCCATTCAGGCTTGCAACACATTCCAAAAAAAGTTGGGATGGGGGCAATTAAGGGGTAGTAATGAGGTATAATAACTAAATAATGATGTGATTTGAAACTGGTGATGTTAACAGGTGATTGCAATCATGATTCGGTACAAAAGCAGCATCGAGGAAAGGCCTACTCCTTTAGGAGCAAAGATGGGCAGAGGATCGCCAGTTTGCCACCAAGTGCGGGCAAAAATCTTTGAAATGATGAATAAAAACGTTTCTCAAAGACAGATAGGAAGAGATTTGGGCATTTCTCCCTCTACAGTGCATAACATAGTGAAAAGAATCAGGGAATCTGGAGAAATTACCGTGCGCAAAGGCCAAGGGCGCAAGCCTAAACTGAATGGCCGTGATCTCCGAGCCCTCAGACGGCACTGCATTAAAAACCGTCATTCATCAATAAATGATATAACTGCGTGGGCTCAGGACTACTTCAGGAAGTCACTCTCAAGCACTACAGTACGTAGTTACATTAGGAAATGCCAGCTAAAACTGTACTGTGCCAAAAGGAAGCCCTACATAAATAGTGTCCAGAAGCGCCGTCGACTTCTCTGGGCTCGGAGGCATCTGGGATGGTCCATTGTGCAGTGGAAACGTGTATTGTGGTCAGACGAATCGGTTTTTCACATCTTTTTTGAAAGAAATGGACGCCGTGTGCTGCGGACCAAAGAGGAAAAGTACCATCCAGACTGTTACCAGATACAAGTCCAAAAGCCAGGGTCTGTCATGGTATGGGGTTGTGTCAGTGCCTTCGGCAAAGGTAACTTGCACTTCTGCGATGGCACCATCAATGCTGAGCAGTATATCTCAGTTTTGGAGGAACAAATGCTGCCTTCAAGACGACGTCTTTTCCAGGGACGCCCATGCTTATTTCAGCAAGACGATGCCAAACCACATACTGTGCGCATAACAAAGGCATGGCTGCGTAAGAAGAGGGTGCGGATGCTTGACTGGCCTGCCTGCAGCCCTGATTTGTCTCCTATAGAGAATGTTTGGCGATTTGAAACGAAAAATGCGTCAACGAAGACCCCGTACTGTTGCGCACCTAAAACGTTGTTTGCAGGAAGAATGGGACAAACTAACACCTGCAACACTTAGTCACTTGATTTCTTCAATGCCTAAACGTCTTTTAAGTGTTGTTAAAAGACAGGGGAACTGTACAAAGTGGTAAATGCTGTACTGTCCCAACTTTTTTTGAAATGTGTTGCAAGCCTGAATGGCAAGAATGGATATTTATTTACAAATCAAATGATGTTGACAAAAAAACATGAATTATTTTGTGTTCATACTGTCTGCAATGAAATAAAATTTGAGGAGAATTTATAACTTGCTTTTTTCTTTTTTTATTCACATTTTCCACACTGTCCCAACTTTTTCTGATTTGGGGTTGTACAACACCAATGCCTTTTTCAGTAAGTAGAATGCAGAGGGGCAGGGTGGAATGGGTGAAACAGAGTGTCAGGAGTGATTTGTGACAGATGGGTACCAGCAAGAGTAAAAGGGAAGGTCTACAGGATGGTAGTGAGACCAGCTATGTCATATGGGCTGGAGACGATGGCACTGACCAGAAAGCAGGAGACAGATCTGGAGGTGGCAGAGTTAAAGATGCTAAGATTTGCACTGGATGTGATGGTGATGAACAGGATTAGAAAGGAGTACATTAGAGGGTCAGCATAAGTTGGACGGTTGGGAGATAAAGTCTGAGAGGCAAGATTACGTTGGTTTGGACATGTGCAGAGGAGAGATGCTGGGTATATTGGGAGAAGGATGCTAAGGATAGAGCTGCAAGGGAAGAGGAAGGCCTAAGAGAAGGTTTATGGATGTGGGTGTAACAGAACAAAATGCAGAGTAAAAAAAGATATGGAAGAAGATGATCCGCTGTGACAACCCCTCATGGGAGCAGCCAAAAGAAGAAGTTTTAGATGCAGTCACATTAAGTGCAGATTCACATTACTCTGTAAAAGAAAATTTAAATATTTAACAGAGAAAGCACTTATGAGCTCCTGAATACTTACAGTCTGAGAAATGTGACCCTGTAAACCCCTAAGATCACAAATGCTTTGGTTTTAGACAAATTGTTTTAAAAAAAATCTCTTATAATTAAAAGGAGTAAAAGTGAGATCAACATCCAGCTCTGCACACTACTACAGTACCCGTATGTAGATAAAGCAGCACAGCTGCAAGGCAAGCCAAGCCATCAATGGGTATAATTATTGCAGCAGCAAGAGCTCACTGACATTGACAACAGTTATACTGTATGTGATGATAAAGATGGCTTATTGTACTGACAAAACTGTGTCCAGTATACAGGAATGTTCTGACCCTTCTGTTTTTAGTGTGCCCATATGAGACACTGCAGTTTCTCTGTCTCAACCTTCCTATTTTGTTTGCTGGATGCCGCGCTATTACTTCAGTGTTGCTTCCACGTTTGAATTATAAATGATGCACAAAACTCTTAACCACTGAGACCAGTGAGAAGAAATAACACAAGTTGCTTAAGATGTTGGGACACCATGTGTCGTCACGTAATAAACAAGACAAAGAATGAAATGTGCATGATGGCACAAACAAAAAAAGAAGGCATAATTGCTCAAGTAAGAAAGGGTGGACAGATCAGTCAATGGTCCTTGCTCCAGGTCGGCGTCCAGGTTGAAAGTCAAACACCATCCTCTGAGGACTATACTCAACAAGAAAGAGTGGGGCCAGCTCTGAGCTCTCTGGCCAGTTAGGTGCTTTTCTGGTAAAAGAGAAACAGCTAGCATGAATGACCCCCATAGGGATGAAAAATCAAAAAAAGAGATCGCCATAAATATCTTTTTGGTTACACTTCGACAACAATGAGATCAGAAAGAAGTAAAATGGAGTTACAGTCTTTTGTCTTATGATTTTCCTGAGGAAATACCCCAATATTCTCACAATTCCCTCCTCTTCAGTTTCAACAGAGATCTCAGCAAAGTCACACAGATTTTCCAAGTAGTATCTTGACATTTTTTATTTTGATAGTATTTGCATTGTGTGCTCAGTATTATACAGTGAAATGTATAAACAGTGTTAATAAAACACTTTACTATGATTACAAAGCTTTAGTCCATGTTTCTGAATAATGCTATTAGTTTCACTAAATTATATTGGAGTTCACCAATTTGGTCGTACATATTCTGGGAAAAAAACAGGCAGTGTGGCCTAGTGGTTAAAACTTTGGGCTTCAAATCCTGAGGTTGTGAATTCAAGTCCCACTACTGACACCACTGCTTGACCACAAGCAAAGTCACTTCATTCGCTCGTGCTCCAGTTAGCAAATCAAAACAAATGCAAATAATCATATCTCAAATGTTGAAAGTTACCTGGATAAAGGCATCAGTCCAATAATAAATAAAAATGTGAATTTCAAGGAGGTCTCACACAACATTCCATTCTATTAAAACCAAATTCACATGGGAAAGGCACTATATAAATAAGATATATTATTATTTTGACTCCTTTTACCTCAATTGTATCTTGTGTTTCCTTTTTGTCTAAATCTGTTTCTCCTAAGGTTGTTTTTTCTGTGACAAAGTTGAATCTTAAATGAAACATAAATGAGAATCTCTTTTAAGCCTCATGAGCCATCAAAAATCAACCTTTGAGAAGTAAAATTTCCTACGGCTCTCTCATCCCGGAGTAGTACCAATTACAACAACAAAGGCAGGAAGGTGATACCCAGGTTCATTGATATTCCTTCTGACAAGGAAGCTATTTGGAAATCTTATTTCTCTGCAATCTTCATTGTGGTTTGGAGAATCTTAGAAGCCAACCTTGGTTTTTTTTTTTATTTCCTAAACGGTTTTAATTTTCAGATCAACCAAACATTTAAATAGATTTTATTCATATCCATAATTCCAACAGACAGAATTTCAGTCAAAGTCTTCTATATAATAAAAAGCACAACTCTTTAGGGGCCGTGCTCGGCCGGGACACCTTCACACTGGAAGGACCAGGGGAGGGAGTGCATCCAGAGCATTACCTCCCTGGGAGCACTAGGTGGCAGTCCCCCTGGGTTGCAGCGGTGTTGGAATCCATGGGCACTGCCAGGGGGTGCTGCAGCTACTGCTGAGCCCTAGAGTACAGCTCTTCTGCCACACCCAGAAATGCTGCTGGAAGTGGAAAAACAAGCACCTGGAGCACTTCTGGGTGCCTTATAAAAGGAACCAGCTGACAAACCTTGACTGGAGGAGTGGAGGAGGAATAAGGAAAAGAGGAAAAAAGAATTGTCTATTGTGCTTGTGCTGGGAATTGTGTTAAACTTGGGAACAGGAAAGACGTTTCCCACAAGGAAGAAAAGAAAAATAAAAGAGTAAGCTTGCACATGTGCCTCTTGCGTCTGTCTGTCTGTGACAGTTTGGGGCGGAAGTGTCTGCCGTGGTGATCTACAATATATATATATACACTAGAGGGCTTCACTCCCTGCTCGCATCACTCGCCAGCCCCCTTGGCCTGCACTACGCGCCAGCCACTTCACGTCTCTGCCACTTGCGCATGTGGATTTTACTTTCACCAAAAAACAAATCTTTTAATTCTCACAGATATGCCACTTTATTAGGAAGAAACACTACTTTTCCCTGATGGCAAAATGAATTAGACGATTTACAAGTGACTGACTTAAAGTTTAAATCCAAACAATATATTCGATCTCTTTTCACTGTTCCGTTATTTCACCGAGTAATCATTTCCGTTTATTTGTGCTAATGCAATCTTTACTATCATTTTTTGAGTATTTTCATTATCTCTAACTTGCTCTGCATGTGTATTTTTTTGTGTTTTTGAATTCTTTATGACATTCTACTTTGTCATCTACTCTTTGTCTTTTATTTTCAGTCCTGGGTGTGGTTGAATCTCTTGACATAGTCTTGTGTCGCAGGATGTGCAAGTATCTCTCTGAAAACATCACGTCTCATCCCAGGCTAAAAAGTCTTGTCTCGTCCCAGGATTTTTTTTAGGAGATATATTAGGGCTGGGCAAGTTAGCGCATTTTTATCATGTTAACGCATTAATTAATTAAGGCCGACAATTATTTTATTTTGTTATTATTATCGTTATTTTGAAAACCTCAGTTTTACTAGCGATCAATAGAGATCAGTGATCTTCTTGTTACAGCACTTTTTGATATGATTTTTCTAGAAGGAAAGTTAGCTTTATTGATTTTGACCTTGATTCTCTGCGCGTGCATGAGTAGAGAAGAGCAAACAGCTTCTGAAATGGCATGTGGAGAGTTAGCAAAGTGAATGCTCAAAGCAAAACTTTTTTCGGACTACAATTTTGATGTAAGTGATCTGGAGATGTAGATCGAAAACAAAGTGAGGTACTGGCATCAGCTGATTGGTCCACAGCTGATCGTGGTGCTGAAGTCGTTCGTGTAGCTGATGCACCTATGGCAACATTTGCCTGAGAGGACAGACACTTACGATGACAGGAGGTACCAACCATATGGCGTCTCACTGTAACTGCCACCCCCGCGCACCTGTCTCACAAAGACAGCCAGGCAGTCAGCCCACCATGCATTCCTGCTGTCCATTGAGCTGCCGGAAACTGCAAACAGGCGCCAACAGCAGGCACAACAGGCAGCAACAGACTTTTTATTTTTATTTGCTTTGTGCACTTTTCAGAAAACTGAGTATTTTGAAAAAAATAATAGCCCTGAAAGATTTACTTCCATAGAATGTTTATGCTGCTCCATGATAAAAGAAAATGTTCCTGCTGGTATCTGTTCAGATAAAAAAGAAAGCAGATTTAGAAATGTTAACTTGCTGTTGCTCGGAAGGTGCCTGTTATAATGTTGTGATCGTGGCTCTGGACTCTGAGGATAACTTGATTTTCTATAACAAAGTTAATAAAATGTTAATGCCCTGGAAGTGACGAATAGCTTTGGTTTTATATTTGGTTTGATTACATTAATGTTTAAGTTGAGATTTACAAGAAATATTTTAATTGCTACTATGTAAAGGGAATGCTGCTGTTAAAAAGTACATTATTTGTTTAAAGTGTTTGCAAACCAAATACATGCAATACACTACTTTTGAGTTCATTATTGCACATTACAATGTGATTGTTGGGATTGTCAATTAATTGTAATTACAAAATTTTAATCGCTGCCCAGCATTAATATACAGTTATATGAAAAGTTTGGGAACCCCTTTTAATTCTTTGGATTTTTGTTTATCATTTGCTGAGCTTTCAAAGTAGCAAATTCCTTTTAATATATGACATGCCTTATGGAAACAGTAGTATTTCAGCAGTGACATTAAGTTTATTGGATTAACAGAAAATATGCATCATAACAAAATTGGGCACCCTAACAGAGATATTACATCAATACTTAGTTGAGCCTCCTTAATGAGTGTCTGGAGTCTGGATGGTGGTATTGTTGACCATTCTTCCATACAAAATCTCTCCAGTTCAGTTTGATGGCTGCCGAGCATGGACAGCCTGCTTCAAATCATCCCATAGATTTTCAATGATATTCAAGTCAGGGGACTGTGATAGCCATTCCAGAACATTGTACTTCTCCCTCTGCATGAATGCCTTTGTAGATTTTGAACTGTGTTTTGGGTCATTGTCTTGTTGGAATATCCAACCCCTGCGTAACTTCAACTTTGTGACTAATGCTTGAACATTATCCTGAAAAATTTGTTGATATTGGGTTGAATTCATTCGACCCTCAACTTTAACAAGGGCCCCAGTCCCTGAACTAGCCACACAGCCCAACAGCATGATGGTTGTCTGTAACCATTCTCACAATCCTGTGCATATACCGCTCCTGTATTTTTCTTGGCCTGCCAGACCTGGGTTTAACAGCAGCTGTGCCTTTGGCCTTGTATTTCCTGATTACTTTCCTTATTGACAGTTTAAACCTCTGAGATAGCTTTTTGTAGCCTTCCCCTAAACCATGATACTGAACAATCTTTGTTTTTAGATCTTTTGAGAGTTGCTTTGAGGATTCCATGCTGCTCTTCAGAGGAGAGTCAAAGGGAAGCACAACTTGCAATTGAGCACCTTAAGACTAGAATTAACAGAGCCTATAAAAAAACTCGTAGATCCGTCCCACCTTAAATTGCTTTGCACCTCTCCATCAGCGTCTTTTGTCCTGTAAATGTGTCAATAACCAGCAAGCAGCCTGCTATCACATTCCCCCACAAAGAGTAGAAAAGGCGTGCCAATGTCGCACCCTAACGCGGGTTCTTTTTCTGCAGTTATATTCTTGAATAGAAGGTGGGTTGGATCTATGAGTTTTTTCGTAGCCTCTGGTAATTCTAGTGTTAAATACATTTTTCCATGATTGGACACACCTATCTATGAAGCTCAAGGCTTAACAAGCTAATCCAACCAATTTGGTGTTGCAAGTAATCAGTATTGAGCATTTACATGCATTCAAATCGGCAAAATTACAAGGGTACCCAAATTTTTGCACAGCCAGTTTTTCACATTTGATTTAATTTCATACAACTAAGTACCGCTTCACTAAAAATCTTTGTTTGGAAAACACCCCAGTACTCAGATGTTCCTAGGAAATGAAAGACATGCCACTGTTATATTTTTTGTTGAAAGTAGAGTAAATTATTATGCAGGTTGAGAGAGGTTCCCAAACTTTTTCATATAACTGTATATACTGCTCAAAAATGAATGGAACACTTAATCATCACAGTCTAACACCTAGTCAGTTAAGCTTCAGGAATATCAGTCTGTAAAGTTAGGAAGCATAAGCGATTGTGAATCAGCTTCATGTGCTTTGGTGCAAATTAAAATAACAACAGGTACACTGGAGAGGCAACAGTAAGACATCCCCCATAAAGGGAATGGTTTTGCTGGTGGTGGCCACAGGCAATTGTTTTCTTCTTGTGCTTCCTGACTGATTCTTCTCTAATTTTGCGTTTTGCTAGTGTCCTTGTCACTACTGGTAGCATGAGGCTGTACTTGCAGCTGATTCAGGTTGCACAGGCAGTGAGGAGCTATACCAGGAGATATGTACTGTATATATATGCATATATAGACATGGATATGTTTGGTAATAAACACATACTTAGGATTGCATTTAGGTAATAAAAATAAAAATATTTTTTATTCCCTGTTTGTTAGTATGAATGACCAAAATGAGGCACCTGTGCAGAGCTGCTGGGCTCACTCTCTGTGTTAGGGTGAGGTGGTCAGCATCATACTTGCCGATTTTTCAGATTGAGAGTGGTGTAGGCAGGTAGTTAGGGATGCCCTCTGAATACACCCAGATGATGTACCTGCTCTGGGAGAATTTGGCTATTCCCTTGGAGGAGCTGGAAGAAGTTAGAAGGGACAGACCACAGAAGGTATGAAAAGAAAATGATGTATGTTTTCATTTCATTCATGGTCTCACCCAAACTTTCTTATACTGTAACTCTTACTTACAAGATGTATTACTAGATAAGCTAAAAGTGAATATCTGGCAGTCCATTTTGCAAAACTCAAATGTGAGCACAAGTCAGGAGCTGCCCTCTGCCCTATGAATCTGGAGAATTTTTACAGTTCCTGGCCATTTATTTCAAATGCATTTAGGAGTGATGGATGTTATAGTGATTTTTCTGTGCCTTTGTGCTTTTTGTGATTTACTAGATTTTTTGACCTTTATTTTGTTTTGGGACTTCTTCCCTCAGATTGCTCTGTATTTCAGGAAAATTCTTAATGTCTTTTCTGTTGTATGAAACATCACCATGTCACAGAGTATTTTGTGAAAGACAAACCTTTTTATTTTTATAAAATGTATTTAAATACTCATATAGTTAGGATATAGCGGGTTGGATAATGGATGGATGGATATAATGTATGAAAAAATGGATCATATCTGTGTTATCTTGGCCTAGCTGAGCGGTTCTCAACCTTTAAGTATTTGCGACCTGAGTTTTCATAACAGTTTTAATCGCGCCCCCCTAACGTTTTTTTGGAAACCCTAATAAAATGTATTCCTATATTTTTTGCTGCCGATACACCGCTACAAGATTAAAATTTCCCTACGAATAGTGAAATTACGCCACATATGGCAACATTCGCGCCCCTTTTTTGTTGCTTCGCGCCCACAAATTGAGAACCGCTGGCCCAGCTCAAGACTTTTCCTGCTTTAGTTTTCTGTACATAGTGTTTCTATAAATACATTTGTATATTATTATATTAATTCTGATTTTGGTTGTGTTTTGTCTTTATATTTTTGCAATTTTATGGCTTCCATTGCTTTTGTGTTTCTGTGCAGTGTAGTGTGTGATTAGTCTTGCTTCTTGTATGTGAAACCTAAGGAGGTGGGGCCTCCTACTCATGCGGAAGGTGTTCTGGCCCGGGGTACTTAAGCTGTAGCTTTACTTAGTAATTGAGGTTTGATAAAATTTTTGCTTTGTTTTTGTTCTTCTTTGGTTTTTCTGGCTGTTGACCCTGATTTTTTTATGATTCTGATTTTGTTTTGGTTGTTTCAGTTTTTTTATTTTTCATTTTTGTTGTTTATTTCTTGATTAAATATTACATTATTAAGAACTTATTTTGTTTTGTGTTGGATTAGATGTTTCACCGTTTTCCTTTTTTCGATTTATGTGAACTGTTGTGAACATTCACTTTTTATTAGGCTGAGTCCCATGGTTGAGTTTGGGTTAAGGCCAATCCAGCAAGCCCAGGTCTGAAATGAGTGAGTTTTTGGTGGCCCTTATGTGTTTTGAGGTAAAATGATTTGTCATGATGTGTTATTTTCTTTCAGTTTTTCTGCTTTCTCTATGATGTCCAAGTATGTGTTGTACATGAAACGTGAGGATTTGGATGCCAATGATTATAAATTTCACATTCATTTCTTGAAGTATGCAATATTTAAAAGGTTTAATTTTGATAATGTCTTTTTGCAATGCCATATTGTTTATTCTAGAGCATTGACCGTTTCCACAGCGATCTTTCCCAGAATCACCAGGGAGTATTAGAGGTGGTGTCATAAAGACCAAAACTTTCAATTCCAGAGTATCTGATATTAAGATTTTGATGTGCATTGTGTTATTATTATTTGTCTATTTCTGGTTTTGAGATATAATATTTTCTGGTTAAAAGAGTTTGATATTTGCTTAGTGTTTTAAACTTGACAACTGGTCAGCTGTCTTTTCTAGTTTGACTCTTGCATGTTTCCTTGACCACGTTCAATCTCCTGAACCTTTTTCATTGATTTTAGTACAGGATTTCAAAGCTATATAGGTAGAGTGATAAATCAACAAACTGCAGTTTATCAATAATGTTTCTTTTTCTTATTATTATCAAATTGACATTACACTAAAACTAATTTTGCAAAAGTAGTAAGAAAAAGTTTTGAAAGTTAAAAAGAAAAAACAACAATAGGTCTCAAAACGAGTTATCCTGTTACCCTGCACAAAATCTTTTTTTCCTGCACACACAATCCTTTTTTGGCTTATGATTAGAAATCAATATTTGTCCCATTTTAAATTCTCAGGACGTGAAGCCAAACTGAATGTCTTGTGCCTGACAGACAAGTTCTAGACTGCTGCCATATGACATGTAGCATGCTGTCAGTCCTTCTTCATAAAAAAGTAAACATGTAAAATAGGTTGTGGTGGGCTGGCACCCTGCCAGGGATTTGTTCCTGCCTTGTGCCCTGTGTTGGCTGGGATTGGCTTCAGCAGACCCCTTGACCCTGGGTTAGAATATAGCAGGTTGGAAAATGACTGACTGACTGACTGAAAAATAGGTGAATAGGTCCGATATCATTGGTGCATATAGACTGTAAACTCTCAGCTCTGCTTTTATTTATTTACAATGTAGTTTCTGCTCACGACAAGGTCAAACTCATCTACTTCTGCCTTGATCAGCTATGTATAGGATAGGTGATTGCTTTACTTAATAAACAGCTCTAGAGAATTTCACTCCACCATGTTTGCAGTGCTGAGTGGGTTTCATATGTGGGAAGTAGATATCTAGACAAAGACTCCTGCTGTGAAAATTAATGGAAAAAAAATCAAGATTAAATATCATGATGTAAAAATGAAAAGTAAATGTCAGTTGATTCATCTATTCAGTAAAAGGACTTTTTAAAAAGCTCTTATTAAAAGTTAAGTATGGAAAAAAATAAACATTTAATTGGTCATCGAGCATTACTACTGTATTTGAGGAATATGACTGTTCGTTCAATGCTAGGTGACGTGCTATATGCTCTAGTTTAATTATAGAAGAAGCTAGGAGCAGAGATATACCATGCATACTACACCACAATTAGTGCAAGTTGACAAAAGAAGAAACACTTTTCTAATAGAATACTGCAAAGCATTTTAGCTTACAAAAGGAGAAAACGAGAAAGGGAAAGACAGTGCAGTAGCATTTGGGATGGAGATGTTAGCATAACTGTTTGGGGACAATGTTATGAACTAGAGAGTCATAGGGCTTAAAGTCCCAAACAGTAACTCAAAGTGCTCATTAGTGGGGGAAACCTTAAACATCAGCTAGTCACACAAAACAGGATAATGAGAAATGTTTATGAATAAAACATTTATTTTCAAAAAGATCTATTGAACAGTAAAACTCTGAAAAGCTCAAAAGGCACAGTAGGGAGATGCCTGAAAGGCAAAGCCAAATCAAAGAAAACAAGTCCTGATAAAAAAATCTAATGAACCAAGTCAAAAACAGAACTTCCATTCATCCATTCTCTTGTTAAAAAATCTACTAATTCACAAAATTATCAAAAAGCCACCACCACCACAAGTGCATTCAATGAACCGCAAAGGACTGCGAGTTTTCTTCAGCCTATATAGGGCCATGAGCAGTTCCCCGTGGTGATGGCCTGGTGGCCCTGCCTTTTTGGAGACCAACTACAAAAGACAAGGAAGACAACAGAATACACATTGACATAAACATAATAAATAATCAAAACTATTAACATAAAATCTGAACAAAAAAACATAAACAGCATTTGAACCCCAGCTGAGGGAGAACCCTGACTGAAAAACAAGAGATAAAAGGTAACAGTTACGTTTAATACAAACCAGCTGGCTCAATTCCTGACATAAGAATATTAAAAAAAATGGAAATATCACACATTTACACATTGCCTAGAGCTGCAGTACCGCCGAATAACCCCCATATTAGGTCTTCATAAGTAAACCCTCCTGCTCCTCATCAATGCCTGCATACTTTGCTACTCTTGGAAACCACAGGAAAATGAAGACCAAAGCTAAAGATCCATCATTTTATTCTTGTTTTCCAGAAGTGTCCTAACACATTTTCCTCCCTATTTAGTCTTATTTTGGTTTATTGAGCTGCAGGTTGTCTTTTGTTATCTCATTTCTTTTGTGTCTACAATTTTTTGTTCTCTTCATGAATTCACACCATGTGGACCACTGTTTTTATTTTGTTTTTCTCATAAATTTGACCATATTATACAGTATTTTAGTATTCCTTGTTTTATAAAAGGGTCGTTTATGGTGCAAGCTGTAAGTGGTACATTCACAACAGAGTCCACCATTGTCCAGGCACCTCTGTGTTAATCTTTCATGTTCTGCTTGTAATCGCATTAGTTTTTATCACACATCCAAAGAAGCACAGAATTGGTTAATTTACAAGACAAAATTGTCCTGGTAAGAATTAATATGGCTGTTTGCCTTAGGATGGATTGGAACGCTATCCAGAGCTGGTTCCTGCCTTATACATAATATTTGAGTCATTTGTTCTAGCTAGGTGTGATCCTGTATTAAAAAGGTTTAGGTTTGGAAAATAAAAACAAGGAATAAATGATTGAATGGAAAGTTTTAGACTTAGCAGAAAATGAAATGTCTCCTAGGTAGACTGTCCAAAAATGGAAGCATACTTACAATAGGCTAGTATTTTTGTTAGACTTGCAAACATGCATGGTAAACCAGGAAAACATCAAATGCCATTTTTGACCCAGCTTCTTTTTTACAGGGTTGTGGAGTGCTATAGAATATTGTAGCAGATTACTCCACAAGGGGGAAAGCAATTGTGGAGTGAACACCAGTTCTTTCCATGGCACAATCGTACACATATAGTCATGTGTTATGCTCTATTAGAGCTGTCTGTCAATGTGACCTTCACATCTTTAGGATGTTGAAGGAGAGCATGGTGAAAAAAGACGCGAGAAGAACATAGAGACTCCATAGAGCAGTCTGGGAATTGAATCCAGGTCTTACTGTAAGAGGTGTGAGGTAGCACTGCAAACCATGGAGGAAGTATTTCCATTTCAATTTACATTACCCTTTTTCCTTTCTTGTTTTAGAAATTCATCAGCCGTTTCCTATCAATGAACAGAGTTGTAGTGCTTAAACATCTTCAATAAATCATCTTGCCAGCTCAAGTGCATCGATTATTCATTGTGTGCCCTTTATATCATGTTTCAGGTGTGGATTCATCTGCTTAGAAAATGATGATTTCTTTTTATGAATAACACCTGCTGCTGCTAAAACAGCTGAAAATGGGTATCAGTAATTAAAGAGACATTTGAGTTTTAAGTAAATAGGTAAAATGGCTGCAGCAGTCGTTTACTTTTGCCTCTTTGCTGCCATTATGTACAACAGTTATCTTTAAGAAGCAAAGCATTTTCCACTTTGAGGGGATCCACTCTATGGTCTTTTATTGTCAGTATAATCTCAATTATGCCCAAATACTGTCAAGCCCAGTGGAATATTTTGGTTTCTTTTTCACATTCTCCTTGCATCAGCCTAAAGAAGACAAGTTAAAAGTGTAGACAGCAATTTGGGCTCTAAAATCTCAGCAGGATGTCAAAATGTTTTGCTAGTTGAGCTCATATACTAGAACTGATTCAACTACAAATTCATTTTAAGAGCTTTCATCACTTTACACCATTACAAACTGAACAGAGATGATATTGGGGGAAGCACTGCAGCACAGTGGTTAGTCCTCAGTTTGAAACCCAGGGCTGGAGCTGCCTCTGTGAGTTTTCCTTGAACATGCCAAAGGAATGAAATTGTTATTTTACAGAGTTATGATTTTGCTTTCATTGCTCAAATTTTCTTAACTGCTTTTCCTGGCAAGGATCACAGTGGCAGCAGGCCAAGCAAGTCAGTCCCAGACTTTCCTGTCCCCAACTGCAAAGCCCAGCACTTCCTGGGAAATTCTCAGGCATTTCTATGACAGCCAAGAGATATAATCCTGCCAGAATGTCCTCAGTCTGTACCAGGGTCTCTACCTAGTGGGATGTGCCTAGACAGGTACAGGGTGAACCACCAGGGGTAATCCATACAACATGCTCAAACCACCTCAACTGGCTCCTCTTGATCCAGAGGAGAAATGACTTTAATGAGCTCCTCACCCCGTCATGGAGTATCATTACAGCCACTCTGCAAAGAAACCTCATTTCTGACAGCTGTACTCATGATCGTATTCCTTCAGTCGTTACCCATAGCTTATTACCATAGGTGAGTACAGAGATGAAGATCAACTGGGAAACAAAGAACTGTGTCTTTAGACTCAGCTCCCGCGTCACCACCATGAAGAACAGGTTCTGTCACTCCAGTCCACTTTCAATCTCAGATTGCCTTTTTCAATCAATTGTGAGCAAAATCACAAGATACTTGAACTCCCCCCCCCCCAAAGGAACTGTTTCCTCCTTGCCTGGTGAGAGCAATTCACTCTTTTCTGAGAAAACCATGACATCAGACTTGGAGGTGCTGATCCTCATTCCAGCTGCTTCACACTCAGCAGTGAATCTCTCGAGTGTGTTCCAAAAATCACAGCCAAATGAGACAAAGAGGACAACATCATCTAAATAAAGCCCTCACATCCTCGGTAGTGCTTTGATGTCCTGTCCACAAAAACCACAAACAGTGGCAGTGACAAGACACGGTTTTGGTAGTCTGTCATCCACAGAGAATGAATTTGCCTTAATAGCAAGGAATCAGTCACAGCTCTCGTTGTGTTCATATAGGGAATGAATAGCAAGCAAGAGCAGCCCTGTTACCCCATATCCCTGGCAGCACCTCCCACAAAGCATGCCAGGGGGCATGATCATATACTTTTTCCAAATCTAAAAACCATGTAGGTTGGTTTGTCATACTCTCATGCACCGTCCAGCACCAGTGCTAGTGGAAGAGCTGATCTACTATTTCACTGCCAGGATGGAATCCACATTGCTTCTTGGGCATCTCTGGTTAAACTATTGGAGAGATTCTTCCCTCCAGTACACTTGCATATGCTTTATCTGGGAAGCTGAGGAGTGTGATTTTTTCTATTTATTATGTATTTAATATCACCCATTTTTATTATTTTTAATTTTATTATTTATGTGGTCACAGCAATGTTCCTTTAAACAATGAGCTAGTTGCTGGGCACATGTATTTGCTCTACAGTGTGTGCGATATCATCACAATGATCAGATTCAAGATGGCGGCACACACTACTATTTATATAAGATGCAGGAGAAAAACAAAACATTACTCAGAGAACTACTAATTGTAATATGGAAAAGGAAACAGGAACATAACATCAACTGCTCTTTATCACCTCAAGTGTGTTTTTGTGCGTTGGGTTTGCTTACTTAATGGTTTTGGTCTGCACCTGTTTAATGATTTTCCTTTTGGTTTGCCCTTAATACAATAGTAATTGTCTATTTTGTTGAACTGCCAACTATCAATGGCCTCAGTTGGTTCCTATCTTGCACCCAGTGTTAAGGTTATGGTTATGGTTGTTATGGTTTTGCAAGAGTTTCATCCCTGGCTTTTTCTGCTTATCCCTTATTTGTTTATTTTGCTGTTTTTTATGTACTATTTTGATGTATTTGCTAATGAAAGTGTTTTTGTTAATGTTTTTCAAATTGTTTTTAACTGTTTTTCATTAACTGTTTGTCTGTTGCTTGAAATGTTCTTTTTTACTATGCGCTGAGGTCCATATATGTTGAGCTTAAGGGTGTAAAGACATGGGACAAGTCTGAGTTGTAAGTGAATGAAAAAAAAACCTGGAGAAGATTGGGTTAAAAAACGAGGTCAAATCAGATGAAGCAGGGGGTCAAAACCAACTAATCAGAAAAGGTCAATAATGAAAACAAAAGATCTAGATGTACAGTAAATCAGGAATTATATAAGCAAAGCAAAGTCAAAAACAAAGAAACAAACTTAATGGTCAGGGTCTAAATATGATAAAGACCAATAGACAGTTTGAACATTAGAAATTTTTTTTATGAGAACAGACCATTCTGCCTAACAAAGCTCACCCATCCTATCCACTTAATTCTTCCAAGTCAAGATTTTAAGGTTCCTAAATATTTAATTTAAATTATATTTAAATTTATATTACATTTTCTGTCTACCACAGTACTTGGTAATGTATTCCAAGTGTTTGTGTGAAGAAAACCAGTATTTGTGCAAAATTTACCCTTAACAAGTTTCCAACTGTGTCCCGTGTTCATGCTGAACTCATTTTAAAGTAACAGTCTCAATCCTCTGTTTAAATTCCCTTCATAATTTTAAACACATCAATTATGTCTCCTCTTATTCTTCTTTTGCTTAACATGCAAAGGTTCAACTTCTTTAGTCTATCCTCATAAATCATCCTCTGCAGTCATGTAATCAGCTTAGTTGATCTTCTATGGACTTTTTTGTAACACTGCTATGTCCTTTTTGTAGCCTGGAGACCAAAACTGCACGCAGTACTCCAGATGAGGCCTCACCAGTGTGTTATAAAGCTTGAGCAGAACCTCCTTGGACTTGTACTCTACACACCAGGGCACTATATAACCTGACATTCTGTTAGCCTTCTTAATGGCTTCTGATCACTGTCTGGTAGTTGATAAAAACAAGTCCACCATGACTCCTAAATCCTTCTCATATAGTGTACATTCAGTTTTCAGACTCCCCATTCTGTATTCAAACTTTATATTACATTTACTTACATTAAATTTCATATTCCACAAATCTGCCCAGGCCTGTATTCTGTCCTAGTTCCTCTGTAATGATTATCTGCCAATCCATCTATCTTGATATCATCTGCAAACTTAATCAGCTTGTCTTCTTATATAATATGCTACGGTGGTTGTCTGTTTCTCTGTCCAGATTTTAAATCACCTGTAGTTCATAAACTATTTGAACTATTGACCTGAAATTTGGTAAACATATACTATGTGGCATCTACTATCCGCTTTCGGGGTGATGATTGACCTCTAAGGTTATTCCTCTTTTAATTTTATATTGTTGTAGAATCATCTCTCAGCAGCAGCCAGCAGGGCGGCCGTGCGGCACATGCGTACGGGCGTCGTTCTCATCCCTACCACCTTCATCGTCACTTCCCCTATACCTCTTCATTTCTTAAATCACTAGGGGGCTCCGCCCCCTGCTCGCTTCGCTCGCCAACCCCTGGTGTTGGGAATGACAAAGAGCGTGATGTATGAATGAGATATAGAATAGTGTGACGGTGTAGATGATGCAAATAGAAATCAAACAATAAAGTGTGTGGCACAGTGTAAAGGTTTATTTGAAAATTTCTTTGTACACGCCGTTTAAGTGTAAAAGGTAATTCCAGCTCAGAACTTGTAAGGTCATTTAAGATGGTTATTGTTGTGATCAGAGTCAAGTTTGTCAGAGCTTAGAAAGAGTTGTGTCTCTCCAGGATGTAATGGAATGACTTGGGTATTTATGTTTTCCACATTAATATTTTTTGGACATAATATAGTGCGTTGTGTTAAAAGGGGCATTTGGTCTAATGAGATTGCTGTTCCAAATGTCTCTGTAACTAAGTCGTCGCAGATAAAGGCTTGAGGAATTGTAATAATATGTGGCTGAAGTCCATCTGTATTGGTGAGTGTACCATCTCTCAGTTGTAATAAGCAATTGTTATGATCTGGTTCTGGACATCGTATCTTTTTTACTAACTGTATCTTTTGAAAGTAATGCCAATTGTCTGCGTATTTTAAGGTGCACTGAACAATAGCTGAGTGCATGGCATGTGGAAGAATAGCTAAGCACTGTCTAAAATCTCCTCCTCATAAAAGTACCTTTCCTCCAAATCGAATATTATTATTCATAAACGTTTGTAGAAGTTTATGAATGGTGTTGAGTAAGTGACTTCATGTCATTGAACATTCATCAATAATTAACATTTTTTCAAGACGGATGTCACGTGCAGTGCCACCGTTAATGTTCATAGTGGATACCGATTTGTAGGATCTAATGCAGTTGATAAAGATTTAACTTTCAGGTACATCGTCAGTTATAAGCTTCTGTAGATATTCAGTATATGAATGTAAAGAAGGCAGTCTAATTTGACCCTTTTGACAACAACGTGTAAATGTATAACTTGTATTGCCAGTTGTTTCTTCAGGGAAGTGAACTGAATGACAATGATTGCAAATGACATTCATTAATCCGAATGAATTTTCCTGGTGTATGTTTTCCTTGTGTCGTTTGAGAGGCACGTTGTTGCATGTGTAGTATTTGGGACGTGTTGTTTTGGAGCTGTAATCGATTTGCCTGTGCTGTGTGAGAAGCCCGTTGTAGCCTTCGCTGCCATTAACGTATGTCTGAGACGGGAGGTGTTTCGTTTTGAATCCGTGCCTGTTGCGATGCAGCACTTTGATTGATAGATTGCGTAATGTGGATCTAGGATGTAGATTTGTGCATATTTGCGTTGTTGATTTGTTTCAGGGTGCACTGTTCCAATGCGATGCAGTATTTGTGCACATATGCGAAAGCAGTATGGGCCATTGCCTTTTGGTGGCCTGATATTTACTCCGGTATATGCAAAAGCAAATGAACTATTGTAGGATCTACTGCAGTTCATAAAGTTTTTACTTTTAGGTACATCGTTAGTTAGAAGCTTTAGTTGAGCTTTGCGTTTTTGGAGTCGAGACATTTTTTCTTTTAGAAATATGGATAAGTAATAAGGAGTATTGCACTCACTGTTAATATGGAGCCTTTTCTGCGGTTGAATGGTTAATAGTGCCTTATTGTAATGAGATCCACCTATGCTGCATAGCCGTCTATTTTGTTGTTTCTTTCGTGTTCGTGTGTTTGTTCCTGTTATCCTTTCCTTTTCGTTTTGTACCCGTGACCGTGTATTCATGACTTGTTTCTTTCTCAGCAAGCGAAATATGGATAAGTAATAAGGAGGATCGCAGTCACTGTTAATATGTTTCCTTTTCTGCAGTTGAACGGTTAATAGTGCTTTATTGTAAGGAGATCCACCTATGCTGACACCTATGCTGTCTAGTGTGAAGGTGATGACGTTCACTTTAGAATATGTGGCTTTGGGTGTCACTTCTTATGGATGTGTGTGTGTGTGTGTGTGTGGGGGGGGGGGGTGAGGATTGTTGTTGCGCGAGCGTCTTCTTTCTTTTTGTGTTCCTGTGTCTTGTTTGAATCCCCCTCTTTGTGTGTGTCCCGTCCGTTGCTTGTAGGGTCTGGGGGGGTGCCTTGCTGTTGTGCGCGAGCCTCTTTTTTTTTTTTTTTTTTTTTTGGGTCTAGTTTCGTGTGCAATGTGTTTCGTGCTTTGCTTGCGTTTGAATACTTTTTTATGTGCCTTTTCCTTTTTTCGTTGCTCTTTGCGCCTCATTTCTCCATTTTTCCTGTGCTCACTCCTTTTTTCTGTGGTCTTGTCCGCCTCTCGCGGCCCCTCATCCGCCTCTCTCGCCCTCTTTTGTCCGCCTTTCTCGGCTCCTCAGCCGACTCTCGCGGACTCTTTTTGCGCCTGCGCAGTACGTCTTTTTGCAGCTCCGGCCCATTGCCGGATGTGCCTGCGTCCATCATCCGGTTTAGCATTCTCGGTTAGTAATATGGATTCTTGAGGCAGATTGAAGACTTAAGTGACAGCTTAAGTGAAAAATTAAGGAAAACGTACTAAGTAATTGCAACACAAACACCGACATAATCAGTTTTAACATGAAAAGATGCCGACGAGAGAAGAGAAGAAGCGGGCAGCTGGGGTGGAGAAAAGAAAAGCTGCTCAGGAAGCAGCAAGCGCATCAACCTCTGAGCAAACAAATGCTAAACGTACAGAGAAAGAAAGAGGATGAAAACTAGGAATGCTCAAGTCAAGTGTATTCACTACACGTTATAGTGTATTGCATCGTTACTGGTTATTTATATTCCTACTCAGATACTTTATGTATATTAAAAATAGTAGCAGCCCTAGCCCTGACCTCTTCTGTGAGGAACCAGTTCTAATAGATTTCTTCACACCAGAACACTCTGTTACCTGTGTTTTTGCCAGTTCTGCATCCATCTACACATCCTGAACTCCTGCTTCTTTAACTTTGATGGCCAACCTCTCATGTTGGACCTTATCAAATGCTTTCTGAAAATCAAGATAAATAATATCATGCACATCACTTTGTTGGAAAAATTGCCAATAATTTTTTTTCTACTGAGGGATAATATATGAATTGTACATCACAACTAACACTTCAGTGGCATAATCTGCCTCAAAACAGGCATCACAAAAATTAAAAAATAAAACTACAGAAACAGAATCATAATGAGAGAACACATGAAAAATGCAACATATAAATGACACATTATTATAATAAAGGGGACACATTCTCTGATATTATTGTTGTTTGGCTCCTTTTCTTGGATTTGCATATCTTTTGGATTTTGGAAGATCTTGTTTATGATTTTCTGTGTTATTGTTTCTGGGATTCTGGCTTTGAATTTGTTTCTTTTTGACTCAACAATCTGTGGCAACCTTTTATTTTTGTCATTTTCTCTTTGTATGGTCAATAAACTTCATTATAAAGATTATAGTTGATTTTTCCTTCAGTGTTCCCCTCTCTCACTTTCTGAGATTTATGGACTTAGCCTTTTTGAGCGTGCAGGTCACAAGCCTGTTTTTCAATTTCATAGCCAGTCCTAATTTCTATTTCAAGGCCTGTGTTGCATTTTCAGGCCTCTGTAGACTTTTGTCTGCTGCTTTGTTTGGCTAGAAGTAAAGTCAGTCGTTTTTCTTTTACTTTGTGGTTTACCTTAGAGACTGGTACATTGGACCGAGTAATGGCTCTAAAAAAGGTTAAGATGCTTTGTTTTCTTTTTTGATTTTTTTTTCTTACTAAACAATATCTGTGATGGTGAGGGCATTTGTGTTTTTGGGATGTCATCCATTAACAGCATTGGCTTAGCTCCTTTTTGGCATCTTATTTTATTACTACTTAGACACTCTCCAGAGAGTAGCATTCTTGTTATTAATTTGTTATCAATGTCTTACCCCTCAGTGTCTATTTTGTTTTGTCAGGTTGTTCATCCTGACAGTTTTATATCTTTGTCTGTCCTTACAAGCCTCGTGTGGCTGTGCTCCTCTTGGTTTGTTCAGCTATCCATTCCATTTCCACAGTGATGTCTGTGCAGTTCACCCTGTTGGCATACAGTGTGTGGCTGTCCATTCCATTCTAAATATCAGCTTTCAGATCAGGTTTCCTATCTATCTGAATCCACTTGTGTTTGAATGTTTTTTTTACTTGTACAGCCAGCCAGTGATGAGAGGTTTGTGATGTTGTGCATTTTTAAATAAATAAATAAAGACAGTGTGTCTAAGGATACGTGCAGGTGCAAGTCAATTTCCTCATTTGTGTACTGGGATTTTATGATTATAATACCTGCACCCAATCGGCGCATAAAAGGGAGCCTCTACAGGAAATGAGAGAGAAAGAAAAAGAATAAAAGAAGTTGGGAGAGATGATCACGACGATTACAATAAGGTGAAACTGGCAAAAGCAGAGAGTGAGAGAAAGAGAGGAGCCAGCGCACTAGTGAATAGGCAGACAGGAAAGTTAACCTTGTGGATAAGTATATGGCCAGTATATCTGAAGTAGCAGGAGTGACCTGAGTGCTCAAAGAGGCCTCTCGTGTAAGGCTGAGGAGTGGTGGTGGGAGTCCAAGGTGACAGCAAGGAACCAAGCCTGTGATTTTAAAGGTTGGCAGTCGTCAGGTTGTCTCCTTTGGCTGCAGGATCCTATCTGGGGTGAGCAGAGGAGACGTCAGTTTTTAGAGGGAAGCATTGTGGGTCGCTTGTATTTAGAAGATGTCTGTTTTTGGGACTTTTAACTTTGTTTCAAAGGATTATTGTTTATTGGATTTAAACCTCCACTGATCATCTAATTTTAAGAATTATTTATTTATTGACTTTATAGGAAGAAGCTCTGCACTTTTTGTCACTTTGGGGATGTGAACCCCTGACTTTGGTTTTAATAAAAGCACAAAACATTTGTGCCTACTTCTTGATGACTGTGTGATTGTCCTCATTTGCTTGGGCTCATTCTAGTATATGACTATCAATAGTTCTGGGTTCAAGATGCCAGGGATTGTGAAGATAACCCAAACTGTCATTCAGCTGCACCCTGTATAAATGTGAGCGGAAGGCTGATTTTAATCCATGGTGTTCCCCATGACTTTCAGGTGTTCCCCTGACTGCCTGTTTGTATGTTCTTCCCCTTTTACTGCCACCAGATCAGTGGCATAGCTCGAGTTTGTGCCGCTTGGGGTGGGGCGGTGCTTTAATTTGCCTCCCTCCAACCTATCTGAATATGTTAACCTATTTAAATAGAAAATTAAAATGACGTATAGAGAAAAATTAAGATACATTTTGCATAGATTTATTCATACATAGAGAAACACCAATAATTTTTCACAAATAATTATTTATAAGCATCAACTAGACAAGAATATAGTATAGACGCACTGATAAGCCATGTTCTAATGATTAGTTTAATATAATTACACTGCGAAAACCAGAACCAGTGTAGTGAACAAGTGATAGGTGGGGATGTTTTCTGCACAGAGCAAGAACGAATTTGGATTGATAAAGAAACAAAATTATAAATTAGCTTTTTATCTTCCTAGAAATTATTATCGGTGTAGTGTTTATGTTTATTATTGTTATTGCCTCATAAATTTCAACTGCTGTGTCTGATGCCATCAGAGAAGGACAGTCTGAACATTATTTTTGAAGCATTTGTGGATAGAAATCAGAAGTTTACTTTTTTCATTCATGAGTGATATTTTTCCGAACCCTGCTGCTTACACACTTGCTAGGATGCCTGTCCATCCTGAGTGCCACCTACACTACTTATTGAAATTGTGGCAAAATAAATACCTTTTTATCTTGTAACTAACTACAAAATGTATGCATGCCATAATATCCCAATGTATTTGGGGACTTGAATTTTGGTGTCTTCAACTATTTGCTTGCTTCATCGAACAGACAGGTATAATATTTTTGTTTTTTACATATTTTGTCATAGTGGTATGTGTGACATGTGAAAGAGATTTTCTCAGGCTGCCATGCCAGTAGTGTCACAAGAGGGGTTCAGACCACACCAGGTGATACCATCAGAGAGAATGACACTCAAATGACTGTCTCTCAAATTTTTGTGTAGAGTTTCAGGTTGAAATCATCATAGGCTCCCCCACTGAAATGATCAAACATCTGAGGGTCTTAAATCACCAAAGGGGGAATCACTCCTGCCCAACTCAATGCAACGGTCAAGTCTCTACAAGCCATTAACAGTGAGAATTACCATGTTGCATTAAATGCCTGGGTGTCCATTTAAAATTTGAGAAGCTCTCTGTTTAGGAGCTCCATTCATCAAGTCACCCAGGAATCTGAGGTGGTCTTAATCTGGCCTTGGTTACTGCTCTGGGTGATACCACTGTGCCATGCCACTGTTTTTACAGGCGATAGGAATGCAAGCACCTACTGTTCCAGCGACACTAATTTGTTGTTTATTAGCATATTTACATTGGTCATGGCCTTAAAAAACTGAGGGAAAAAATACCCTTAATTTGAGACCACCCCCTTAAATGTGTCTAAAGAAGGGAGATGTTCAGGGGTGAAAGCCCAATGTGAAACAGGAGTAGGTTTCTAGGGTCAAAATAGACGGGAGGTGAGGAGAGCAGAGGAAGATGGTGGACAAGTGAAGGAGTCACCGGACTGGAGAAACATGACATCAAAACCCGTTTAGCCAGGATTATCAGCAGGGGGTTTTGGTGAAGTACAGTTAGTATGTTCTCCCTGTGTTCATCCCTCCCTTGTTTCATTTTGTATTAATGTCACTCCCTTTTATATGTTTCGTCTCCTATTCTGTGTGCATAGGACTTTGAATGGGTCTCCTCTCCAGTCACACCATGCTAAACGAGGATGCCCCGTATTCATCTGTAAGCTCCATTTTTACAGTTCCTGCAGTGCTGTATGCTCACTAATGACGACACAGGCTCTGGCTTCATACAGTTGTTTATGTAAAAAGCAGATTTAGTAGATGAATGGATAGATTTTAATCACCTTCATGTGAAAGACACCATGAAAGGCAATAAAGAAAAGTTAATGAATTCATTTTAACTCAAACACATTCTGCAAATAAATGTTCTTCTCTTGTGCAATTTAAGCATTTGGGAAATGGTCTGTCACTTTAGCTCCCAAGACAACATAATCAAACAGATTTGCTTTTCTTGTTTCTTGATAATGTGATGAATGTGGTTTCAGCAAAGGGATTTTAATCAAATCCACTGTGAATTTTTGAAGCTGTAGTTTAATACATGCACCATCTCACTGATGCTAGACACTTAGTGGGACATAACTAGTATTCCAGTAAGACAGCCATTAATGTATTTAAACCTGTGAGTCCCTGCATACAAGGCAAAAAGAAGACCTCAGTATCTGTACAGTCTCCTTTACAGCTGAAGGGCCTTACCTCTCTACATAGTCACTCAAGTATAAGAGTTGGACAACATGATATTCTTGAAAATCTTACAGATATCCTGGAAGCAGAAGCAGATGAACAATCACTGCAAAATTACAATGATCTTCTCTTAAAATCTGGATTAGTTTTGTTCTAGGTCAGCAGGGCACCTGTATTTCTCTTAGCACAGCCTTCTTCTCATTTGTACATTAAGATGGTGTGGGTCCCTCCCTATACAGTATGTTTGTGTTTTACTTTTTGGCACAGTGATGAATTGTGTAGCTGTGCTACCTCACATCTCTCAAGATGTGGTGTGATGGGACGCCTTTTTGAGGAGGAGACTGGGGGAGTGGACATATCACCACCAGTACTTCCCCCGGGACATGAAAGGGCAGCCCCCCTGGTTTACATTGGGGTCATGGAACTGGAGCTTAGAAGCTTAACCCGGTGGGAGTCTGTGGCCACCACCAGGGGGTGCCTGGACAGCTCCGGAGCCTTGGCATGCAGCACTTCTGCTACACCCACAAGTGCTTCCAGAAGAGGAGCTGAACTCACATGCAGCACTTCCCCCACACCCGGAAGTGCTGCCGGATGTTAATCTGGAAGCACCTGGAGCACTTCCGGTTGCAGTATAAAAGAGGCCACCTCACTCCACTCAGCGAGCTGTAGTCGGTGGTAGAAGACGGAGCTTGTGAGTGAGGAGTGGAGCTTTAGTGGTTGTGTTCATTGTGTTGTGCAGAATGGTAATAAAACGCGTGTGTTTGTGGGACATTCTGAGTCCGTGTCTGTCTGTGTCCAGGTTCAAGTTCACAATGGGTTTGCGTTCTGGTTGTAGCGGATGCCACATGTGCTTTATTCCAGGGGCAGTTTGCTGCCTCTTTGGGTGCATTTCAGGAAAGAAGAATACTGTAAATACACCTTTAAGGGGGAGGTCATAACTTGGTCAGGGCGGTTAAAAACCGGAAAAGAAGGGGAGAAAGGGAGACATCTTGTGGTGTAGCAAAGAGAAGAGACGAGGTAGCGCCAAGAAAAAATATCTGCTGGAACAAGTTCTTTTTTTTGAAGACTCAGCGACACAAGGGAGACGCGTCTCTGAAGACGGACCTTTTTTTTTCTTCCTTTGATTTCGCTGGAATATTTGGACTGGTAGGATTGAACTTTTTTGTTATCGGCTCGACGGCCGGCGTATTCCCGTATGGTTTCTCTTTGCCCTGCACAATAAGGACAGTAATTCCGTTTGGTCGAACTGGTTTCTATGATTTATGAACATTGCACGTTTAAACCAGAAAGGGGGGGGGGGGGGGGGTTTGATTGTCATGTATTTGTTTGTTTGTTTTTTTCATGTAAGATAATATATGTGTTATTCTTTTGCTTCTTCTTTGTGTTGTAATATGACTTGTTGTTAATGCTAAGCTGGGACTGGTGGTGGGGAAATCAATAAAAGGACGAGCGTTGGTCACGTTGCCCGATAGATTTTATATATTGAACTGCTTTACATTAGCAGTTTTCTAATCGTGCTTATCCCGGGGTTTAGTTGTTCTCCCAGGGCAGTGGTACATGGTTAAATGGAGTCGATGCTCTCACAGTGTCCTCTTGGGCTTTTCTCCAGTTTCTTGCAACACACTAAAGACATGCATGTTTGCCTAATTTGTAAGTCTTTATTGACCCAAGATTAATGGGTGTAGATGTGTGTTGAAGGCCGGGATAAAAATAGCAGCCTTGAGGTTTACAGTCCACTGCCTGAGCCACTAGGTTACACTGCCTTGGAAGATAAACAGCGTGGTTACAATGTCAGACATGGAGTATGGGAAGACCAGACTGAAAGTCAATATCATTTTTGGGTAGACTGTGACAGTAAATGAGTGGCACCAATCTGAGGCAAATTCACCTTTTTCTTATTTACTCCACACCTGAAATAAATACAAGACAAGCAATGTAAACAAATGCATACAAGTGCAAGAAATACAAAAATATATACACATTAATTATGAAAGAATATTATGGGATTTTGGTTTGCTATACTGAGACAGGACAGCCGAATTAACCATTTGTGAACATAATGACATATTGATGGCGTGTTCTTATATCTGCTTGTTTTGTTGTAGTTTAGTCTATAATGCCTGGCAGATGGGAGAAGTTCAAAAAGGTTGTGGCTAGGATGTGAGTAGTCAGTGATGATATCCCTGTCCACTCTATGACTCTAGAATATTACAGGTACTGTAAGGTGGGGAGACTGGTGGCAATGATCAATGATTCGGCAGACCTGACTATTTACTGTAGCCTGTTCTTGTCTTGTTTAGTTGCTGTGATGGATGAGCTGAGAACAGACACATCTGTCATCAATACAACTGGCAGCTTGAAGTCAATGCTCTCATGATGAGCATCTTGTATTTTTTGATCTTCTAACATATCAGATTGTTCTAAAAAATGGCTTTAGTGTTCATTCTTATTAATATTTTCTAGTCATGAAAATGTCTTCTGCTATTCAACTACAATTAAATTCCACACAATTTGGCTCTTGTTACAGTTCCTTTACAAGATACAAGATTCCTCAATGTTTCCTGACTTTGATTCATGGTTCACATTCTGGGGTTTAATCATTTATTTCCCATTTTCATGGTTACAACCTTTGGCTTGTTATTTTGATTTTGCAAATTCTCCCAATTCCCCTTCCATTTAAAATTGTTGCAACTTAGTGCAGCCAGTACAGTTTAGTTTTGATTAAACATTTCATGCTTTATGCTTATCTAAAACAGTCAGAAAAATTGGCTATTTACCAATGCTTTTGGGAGCCATTTTACTAATATAAAGGAAAATTAGCAAAGCATATGTATAGTATATAACAGAAAGTAGAGTAGAACACAGAAAATATTGGTGCTGTCAAATAAAAAAGAAAACAAACTAGAATCCTAAAATCAAGATAAAAAAGAAAAAAAAACTTCCAGAACTTTGGCAATGAATCATTTACTGTTAAATAAAGATATCACGCTTAGCTCTCATTCAGTGTGTGTGTCTCAGTTTCATTCTTGATTTGTTGCATGCGGCCAGGTTCAATACATGACTCTAGACTACTTCAAGAGAGTGGCATAAACCTTTCATCTGAATGTAATCACATCCCTTTGAATTATAATTACTATGAAGCCTTGACATTAGGATCTGAAAACTACAAAGAGTCATCATGATTTTTAAAGAAACTACAAAATGCCTGCATGAATGTCAATTTATAGCTCAGGATGCTGTAGAAACATTATGTAATTTATTATCAAATATCAAGCTCTACTCCTCACTGGGAGTTGGTATAAGACCCTTCATAACTACTACTCGTGTCCTACTCGTGGGTAGGACCAATTCCTTTCCTACTTGGGCTTTTAGTGCATTTCGTAGAAGTAGTTCTAAGATGCTTGATAAATACATCATTGGACTGTTTCTTCTACACAAGTTAAGAGACACTTGCATTGAGTACAGAATGATCTTTATGTTCACAAAGGACACTTTTTGCATCTGCTGTAGGGGAGTAGTGCAGGCTGTGTTTAAGTGAGTCCAACAAAGCCCCCCAGTCCTATCAACTTAATTCTTCCAAAATAACATGTCTAGTGTTATACTGTCTCCCACACCACTTGGTCACTTATTCTATCTGTCTGTGGTTCATTTTGTGCTGAAAAACGTCCTACATTTTGTGCAAAATTTACCTTTAATAAGTTTCCATCTGTGTGTCTGTGTTCTCATTTTAAAGTAACTGTCTCGATCCACTTGCACTAATTCCTGTCATAATTTTAAACACTTCAATCATGTCACCTCTTTACGTAAACTGTAATAGCTCAGCTCTTTTAATCTTTCCTCATAATTCATCCCTTGCAGCCCTTAAATCAGCACAGTCACTCTTCTTTGGACTTTATCTAGCATATCTAAGTCTTTATCTAGACTGGAGGCCAAAACTGCACACAGTACTCCAATTTAGGCCTCACCAGTGTCAGTTATAAAGCTTGAGCAGAACCTCCTTGGACTTGTACAACACCTACATTGGAGGCAGGTCTGACGTTAAATACCCAAATTAAAACAAGAGCAGAAAATGTCATGGAATGCATGCACTGCAGAGAGCAGAGGTGAGTTCAAGCAGTTTCTTTATCAGTGCAATCAGCTGAAAATGTCAATGATATAATTCAAATTGAAGCAGAAGCAAACAAAAATTACTTTGGAATATATTAATTGCTTTTGCTTCAGTTTTCTGTGTTTTTATATCCCATCTGTTCTTTGGGAGTAATATTTAGAACTGCACAAATCAAGAGCTTTCTTTGACAATGGATCCATATTCTTTTTTCCGTTAAGGCCATTTAAAAGTGTGTGGTATCTCTTTATCTGTATCTGTTTAAACAGAAGTACTGATCTGTATCAGTCTCATTGTGTAGCAATTGTTTGAAGTTTTAAGAAGGCACTGGTATTATTTTGGTGCCGCATTGTTTTGATTCTTGCTTATAAACATATTGGCAAATGTGTAAGAGTAGATGAAAAATAAATTAAAAAAAGAGTTGAAATGCAATTATCAGCTGAATTTTTCCATTTTGAGCAGTAGAGTGGCACAGTCTTCAGTACTGTTGCCTCACAAGTGCAGCGTTTTTGGATTCATTTCTGCTCTCACTCACAGTTTGGATTTTGCTTATTCTTCTCGTGTCCATGTGGGTTCTCTCTAGAATCTCTGCTTTCTTTCCTGACCCGAAAGATGCGTTAAGTCTAAACTGGACCAGTGGACAGGTAAATTATGTGTTGAATGTCAAAATCACGAGTAATACTTGGATCATTTAATAATAATGATTATAAAAATTGTGTGAAATTGTTCATTAAGGAACAGAACATTATTACTAAAGGTTGCTGTTTATGTATCTATGTGAGTATTAAGGTTCATCCATCAAGATAATTCATAGCACAGTCAGATTCAAGGTTGTTCAATTGCGATTAGAGTAACAAGTATGGTCTGCAAGCCTACAAATTGAAAACATAAATAGATCTGATTGGGTTTTACTATCCTAATATTAAAATTCCACATGATTTAATACAATCCAGGGCTTTTGTAGACATTTGGGCGCTAATCTTAAAATGTGCTATTTGTTGATAAAAGAAAAACATATTAGTAGAATCTTCAACAAAAGGATACTCTCATTCTTTAAGCCAAGTATCAAGGCAAACAAATTAAGAGCAGATTTTGCATTTACTACAATCAGATTACCAAAACAAATTTATCTCTTAAGAAGTACATATTTCACAAAGAACATTCCAAAATGTTGTGTTACTAAAGAGTTGGATTTACATCTTTTATGCACAAATTATTAATACAGACACCCAGGTAGAAGACCTGGCATTGATGTCAAGGGCATTGTTTACTATGAAATTGTGACATGGCATGGTACCTCACTGCTCATGGCTCCACAATCCCGGGCAATGTCTGTGTAGCTCTTGCCAATTCTTCCCATGTTATTGTGGGTTTCCTCTAAACTGTACAGTCCAAAGACGTCTATGATAAACTGGTCTAATATGAGTATGCTGGCATCCTGTCATAGGCCAGTTCCTACTTGTGCTTTGTGCCCCTGTGTGGTTCCCTGCAGAGAATAAACAGATTACTATAAGGAAGAACTAGGTAAAAAAAAATAAAATGATTAATAATTAGATATCACATAATATTCTTTTGTTTGATGGATTGCTCATGTGAAGGATGACTTTTAAGTAGCCTGCAAAAACAGTTTTCACTAATAAATAATTCACCTGGAATGAACAAGTCTGGCTTTGACATATTTTTGATATCTAAGTTGATAAAATTTTAATACTCAGTTCTTCAGTTCCTTTCTCTGTTAGCTACTGTAATATCATATCAGTCTGCAGACGGCTCTTGACAGGTACCTGGGAGATCTTCGGGTGGGGGGGTGGGGGTCAGGTCTACATACCTAAGTTGTAGAAGCCCATCCTGTACAGAAGTTGTGACCACCAGAGAAACAAAGAAGGAGAGTGGAGACTTCAACAGCAAAAGGATGAATAGCAGCTCCACATACAAGTTAGGGCCTTTTCTTGGTCTTGGTGGCACTAAAGAGTATCCTTGACAGACATGTTGGATAGAGGGAAGGTGGAACAAAGTGGCTGCAGATACATTATTGGGGGACAGCACATAGTTCTTGTTTGGTGAGGTGTTTCCCATCGCCTGTAACAATGGGAAAGTGCAGATACTGTAGACTCATTAGGTGTTTGACTTATGGTGGTGATTTAATTATTGTTCAATAATTGTGCTATTTGTTGGACTGCACCAAAAGGTGTGTTTCACTCCTTTAATTTTAGTTCTCATTAAAATATTTTCTAATGGTTCGATTGCTAACTAAGTATATTTGCTTAACATATTTTATGTGCCTTTTATTACAGGTGTTAAGGACTTCTCTGCTTTACTAGTTTGGTGGTTTTCAATGCTTTGTTTCTTTTGCATTTATGTTACAATGGGAGATTGAGTTTCATCCTGAAAGGGTTTGTATACAGTGCAGATTTCATACGTGACCAAATGTTAATTCACTAAATTACGCAAATAAGTTTCTAATGGTTCTGGCTTCTACTATACAGGGTGAGTCAAAATTGTGTTAACATTTGAATGGCGGAAAACATTTATTTAGAAAACATACTTCATATGTGCAAGATGATTTACAGGAATGTCTCAACCTCTTCGCTATCATGTTCAACACATGTACCATATGTAGCACATAAATTGTCCACTAAAATTGTATATAAGTATATACATAGAAGAGGTGGGTAGAGCAGCCAAAAATTGTACTCAAGTGAGAATAGCATTACTTCAAAATAATATTACTCAAGTAGAAGTAAAAAGTAGTCATCCAAAAAATTACTCAAGTAAGAGTAAAAAAGTATTTGGTGAAAAGACTACTCAAGTACTGAGTAACTATTTGATCATAATAAATGTTTTATTTTTTAGAAATGTTGTAATAAGACAGACAAAAATATAAAATAATGTGCAAATTCTGCTATTTCCAAATAATAAAATAAAAAATGAGTAAAAATAAATAACATCTTTACAAAATAAAGATGCACAAATAACACAAAGTTCCAAATCTCAGTTTTTCACAACAAAGCTTTTGAAGCCAATACCTACTGTAGGTAACATGTATGTTTGAACAGTGCAAACTACTTACAGTGACAAGATATACTGTACACTGACGGTATAATACTGCATATTCACTTGCCCTCCAAATACACAGCTGATAGAAAATAACATTAGAACAAGGCAGCTGTGCACGTACAAGAAGTCTCACTTTACCTTGACTGTCTGTGTCTGTGCATGTTTGGTTAAAACATACTTGTTCTTCACTCAGTGAAGTGATGGTTAAGCTTCAGCAGGAGTTGGCTCTCATTTTTCATGTATTCTTTCTTTCCCTGTCTGCTGTCTGTAAGGAGTTTGTGCCGCTATGCCGCCACAGTTTGTGTGTGGTCATGTGACTGCATGGCTACATCTGATTTGTGAAACAGAGCCATGTGATTATTGTTGCTACATCTGATTGGTGAAATGGAGTCTTGTGATTATTGTTGCTACGTCTGATTGGTGAAACAGTCATGCAGTAGATCCACTGGCGGCTTCTCTCTGGCAAAAATATAGCGTATATAAGGGAAAAAAGTAACGATTCAAGTGTTGCCCAATGTAGCGGAGTAAGAGTAACGTTTCTTCTTCACAAATGTACTCAAGTAAAAGTAAAAAGTATGGTGCAGTAAAGCTACTCTCAGAAGTCCATCCATCCATCCATTTTCCAACCTGCTGAATCCGAACACAGGGTCACGGGGGTATGCTGGAGCCAATCCCAGCTAACACAGGGCACAAGGCAGGAACCAATCCCGGGCAGGGTGCCAACCCGCCGCAGGACACACACACACACACCCACACACCAAGCACACACTAGGGCCAATTTAGAATCGCCGGTCCACCTAACCTGCATGTCTTTGGACTGTGGGAGGAAACCGGAGCGCCCGGAGGAAACCCACACAGACACGGGGAGAACATGCAAACTCCACACAGGGAGGACACGGGAAGCGAACCGGGTCTCCTAACTGCGAGGCAACTCTCAGAAGTACAATTTTTTAAAAAAGTTACTCAAGTAAATGTAACGGAGTAAATGTAACTCGTTACTACCCACCTCTGATACATAGCAGTATCATTAGTGTTAGCATAATTTTGACTCACCCTGTATGTTTCTTGTTTGAGAACAAAGTCAACATGGATGCTGAAAATCGTAAAATCAGGCTTTTATGTTAACATTGAATATCAAACTCCAGAGAATAATATGTCTTCAGAGGTTCAGTCTAACCTAGTAGCTTGTATCTGATGTCCCATAGTTAAGAGATGACAGCAAGATCTCTCTCTCACAGTTAATCCCAGTCAAGAACAATATAAAATGTTACCACCATGGAGTGAATTGTGATGGAGAATTGAAAGAGTGATGGTGTGGGACTAGAAGAGACTGAGGGATTTGTTAAGTGTCAGATTAATCCATTCTTCACAAGCACTTAAACATGAACTTAAGTCTTTGCACTTTGGACGACCAGAATGTTCATTTCGGAAATGAAGCCTCACTTCACTTGGTATTCATGAAGAAACTCGAGTTAATGATTTCAGACTTGCAGAAGTGTAAGAAGTGTTTTATAGCTTGGGATGAAAGTTGGATACATCACAATCACCCACAGTTCAAACAACAATCAAAACAAAGGAAGCATGGGGATTCTATAATAACAAAGAATTTTAGGGAGCAGGGACAGAGTTTATTATGATACTGAGTGTGTAGACCTAGTTGAGTCTATGTATCAAAAGTGCCACACAACCAGTCAATATCTTCATAATTTGCTCTGTTGTTTGTGATGGTCAGTCAGGAATAAAATAACAAAGAAAGCTGTCAACCATCCCGCTTCCGCTTCCTCACAATGCCTTAGCGCACAATGCACACACGGAAAATGCTGCTCAGAAGCGTACTAAGAAATGCCACTCAAATTGTATAGTCAAGACAAAGCTTTTATGACTACCATCTGGTCTACCTCTGATCTGAAGAGCTGCCTCCATGGGACTCACTATAGTCGGCTGAAGACTTGTGGTTACACACACGAGACAAAATGATTTGCTTCAGTGGCACAGAAAAGCACCTGGTAACATTACAAAAAGTGCACAAGGTTTATTTTGAAAATAAAATATATTTGGTTTACTGCTGTTTCAATATGTCGGATACAAAATCTTTTATTTAATCTTAGAATGTAACCATCTGCATTGTTCTTCCTGTGATGCAGTTTTGCTATTCTTTTTAATGTTTACATTTGTTTTTCTGATTATGATTGTTTATGTCTTTCATCATTTCCTTTTGTGTCACTATGCCCTTGGATAGCCACTTGAACAAAGGTGACGTGACTGCTTGTGTCGTCATGTCCCATTGAAATAAAATGTCATCAAACAGCTTCTAGTATCTAATTTTTTGAATATACAAATAAACACAAATATTACATGTAGGGCTACTTAATTCAAGCTGGCATAAGGGCCTTTGCCATGCTTTTCTGGTTTGGTGTTTCCGTCTTTTCTGGTTTTCTGATCCCTGCCTGCTCTAAGTTCACATTTTTTGACTACATTTTTCATCTCCTTGTCATTTTCTCTCCATAATTCTGTGAACACAGAAAACCTCTTCACCTAATGACTACAGACTGGTGGCACTTACACCTCACATCATGAAGACCTTTGAGAGGCTAGTCCTGGATTATTTGAGTCCTCTTGTGGTAAAATTATGAATCCACTGCAGTTTGCCTAATAGACAAAGATTAGAGTGGAGGATGCAATTATCTGTCTGCTTCACAGGGCTTAATCTCACCTGAAAAAGCTGGCAGCACTGCGAGGATTACGTTTTTTTGGTTTCTCCAGCATCTTCAATACCATCCAGCCATGCCTGTTAAGGGGTAAACTCAGAGATATGCAGGTGGATGAGCCAATGGTTTCCTACATAATGGACTATCTGTCAGGCAGACTGCAGTTTGTGAGGCTCAAGGACTCTGTTTCTGATTTGAGTAACACTGGAGCATGACAAGGACAAGTCCTGCCTCTTTTTCTCTTCACTCTACACCTCAGAGTGATATCCAGCTTTATAACCCCAGATGGTATTCAGGGAAGCATCTACCAAACAACTTCAGTCTTGTATCTTCTGGTTCACACCTCATTGCCTTCCATTGTTGTGGCCAGCAGTTCTTATTAACTTTTTGTGGGTTCCTCTGAAATTATTTTATTAAAGATTCTATCTATTTAGGGTTTTGGAAAAGTTATTTTGTTTACAAAACATGTAAGAAAAAGCAGGGAACTTGTGAGTGCTGTTGTCAAGACACAGCTCCTGGTTGCTGGTGATGGTAGAAGTTGCAACATCTGACATCATCGATGTAATAGGTTAAAAGATCAGATATGGCAGCAATTTCTTATCTGATTTTGCAGATAAAGCCCCTGTGTTTGCATTTGAATGCTCCGGTGAAAGACTTCCTGGCATTTTATCTTTGCTCCTGTTATTTGGTGCCTCAAATTTAAATTAGTGATTAAAACTATGTATCATCTCCTGATCCTTTACATTAAAAATCCATACTGTATTGTCATGAGTCAGTACACACATTTCTTAATTTTGTTCACGCTTTTAGCATCTCAGTTTTGGTGATATCACATCATCTAGTGATCAACTGGCAGTCCTTACTTTGACTTTCTTTATAGTCTTGCTCTTTGGATTTCCAACAGAGGTTTCTTTGAGCCTAACACTTTAACTTTCATTGTAGTTTCTTGAATTCTCACGTGTCTGCTGGCCTGGTTAACACCATTCTTGCAGGTGGTTCACATTACATTTTACCAGCAGGCAAAGTTCAGGGACGTCGGCCTGAACTAAAATAGCCATGTGGACTGTGTTTATGTTGTCCTTTTTGGAGACTTTCATTTGGCATAACACTTTGTAGCTTCCTTTTTGGTTGAAGAATGATTCTCATTTTCGAGATGGGAATGTGCGAGATCCACGTCACACACCTGTATAAGTTTGTGCTGCTGTGCTTTGGCAGAGTCCCTCAGGTGTTTCCAAATCACTTGGACTGGTTGTACAAATTGACCAACTAATAGAAATTGATTTTTAAAAAACTTTAACTTTAAGCATGTGGTATCACAACATCATCCAGTTGTCTAATTGTGCCAGCAGGCAATAGAGATGTCGAATCATCAGATTCCCCTCCATATTTTATTCAGTTGAATGCCCTTTCAGTAATGCCAGGTCACGGGGCATATGATGTAGCTCATTCCTGTACTGAAACGTGTACGGTGTATAGCTTTATATTGAAATGCATGCATAATGTACTAAAACACAAAACAATCTGTAGTGAACTGTACAGTGCAACATCTGCACTGTATACTGAAACACATACACCACTTCCTAAAGTGTTTATACTGTTCATTGAAATGCATCAACAATATAAGGAAAGGTTCTGTGCAGTTGATGATTTTGTTTGTGTCAAAATACATAATCTATATTTATTAACTTCAGTCTGAAATATAGTCACTGTTGTTTGAAGCAAACACACTCCATATTAAATATGGGCAGTCTTTTATTTTTGTAGTAAAAGGAAATGTTTATTTTCTAAAGCAATCGTAAAACTAATGAGCAACTCAATCGCATATTCTCTTTATTTAGCAACAGCAGGCAAATCATAGACAAAGAAAATAATGGTAGTGATTTGAGTGCGATTTCTTTGCATTTACCCTATGTTTTGTATATAGTATTCTTTATCAAATTATTGTTTAAAGCTCAAAACAGAAAGCTATAAAATATGTGGAAGACATTAGATAAAATGTTTCCCAAGTTATTATTGATATTGAGACCTCCAGCACAATTTGTCTCATTCTTAATTGAGTGTGGCAAATTACTTTCTGGGTAAGCAATTCATTAAAGTAACCTATTTTTATTCATTGCATTTAATGAACACATGTAAAATCATTTTTTATATCTTCATGAATTGATGGAGCTTCCCATGTTGTCAAAAGTCTAACACGCTCCCTCACTTATCTAATTATACCTTAAGGTATTACCATGTTATTAAATTATTATTATATATTACCTCTATTATTTCACACAGCCATTGCTACCTTCTTGAACACTTATTTTTTCTGTCCTATGAAGGGATATGTTAGCGGAGTAGCCTTGGTCTAATGGCTTTGAATTAAAATAAGTCCTTCAGGCCCCCAGAATTAAATTTTTGTCCAGGACGGTGTCATGCTAGGCTTTTAACATTCCATCTGTAGATTGTTTATCACTTGGCACTTGGAGAAGTAACATTAGCAGTGTGCCATTTGTGGATGATAATTTGGTGACCTGTAGCATATTCAGACTGCTAGGATGAATCTCATTTAAAAGCTCTGTCTAAAACTCAACTGTTGTTTGAAACCAGAACTCCATTCCTTTCAATCATGATGTACAGTAAATAATACAATGTTTTACCTATACAGACATGGGAAATTTACAGAGATAATGATCGGGCCGAGACTCACATCCAGTCTCTAGCAGCACTAAGCACTGTGCTGGCTCTTAAAACTAATATAATTAAATAATATAAGGTAACTAGCCATGTGCGCCCAACTACGTTGCGCGCATTAAAGTTGTCTGTGAAGGGCTCCCTGTTTAAACGCGGCTGCCAGTCGTGAATTGGGCCCTTCGTCGCACAGCATTATGATTTTTTATAAGGGAAACAAAATTAGAAAACAAAACCCTTGGACATTGATTCGATAGGAACGGCCTACTCGGAATGACTGTCCAAATAGTAATTATGTGGTGGTGGAGGAGCATTTCTGCTTCTCTCTGTTCACAGTCCGTCTTGTTTTCATGACGCTGTCGTTTCCTGTCACGATCTCTTCTCAACCTTTCTCCAATCTCGCAGGTTGCTTTGTGGCAATCCAAAGAGTAAGGAAGAACCAATGCTTCTTTCTTGAACTCCAAACGCAGACTGATGGAAAATCACAGAAGTGTGCCCGACTTATATGCTCTGACTGCCGATTCCAAGAAGTGGGTGAACATTTGATTTGGACGAAGTGCTGCCAACGACAGTCGATAGAAACACAAAAAACCACAGTCTCGACAATGAAGCAGGTGTCGATGCCAGATCTAAACACAAAGCACGGTGTCGACGCCAGATCTAAACACAAAGAGTGCTATCGACAGTGTTTGTAAACAAAAGTAACAACCAAGGTGTTGTGTATTCAGCCAGTACAAACAGCATGTAGTCTCCTTTAGTTCAATCCTCTTTAATCACCACACTCCAACCTCATCCAACGATCCTCCCCCTCACTTCCTCTCCTCCTCCATCACTACTGCCCTCTACTGAACACAGCAGGAACACCACACAAGGCAGTGAATTCGCGGACAAACAAAGATCAAGATCCAAATCAAGATTATATATAAAGATTATAAGTGAATAATCTCATTAATGTCTCACAATGCTGTAAAATGGTGGAAAAAAAACACATTACTACTCCTTACAACAACATGTGCATGCCTGCTTTTAGTTTACAACTATGTAAACATCTCCTTTTGTTCAGTTGCATTTCATCTGCTTTCTTTTGGGTCTGTTTTCCAGTTGATATGGATTGTGAAAGAAAGAAAGAAAGAAAGAAAGAAAGAAAGAAAGAAAGAAAGAAAGAAAGAAAGAAAGAAAGAAAGAAAGAAAGAAAGAAAGAAAGAAAGAAAGAAAGAAAGTAAAGGTGGCACAGTGGTTAGCTCATCTGCCTCACAAATTTATTGTCCTTAATACGAGTCTCGGCCTGTGTCTGTACAGATTGTATTTGTTCTGGCTATTCTAGTTTTTCCCGTACAGACCCGTACTTGACAACAATTGTATGAGTAATTATGAGTTTAAATATAAAAATACCCAGTGATTTCTGGACGCATGTCCAGGGTGATTTATTGCCTTGTACCTGATGCTGTATTGATAGGATTAAAGGATAAGTTTGATATTTCTTAAGTCCAAGTTACTTCTTCATAATCATTGAATATAGTAATTTGCCACATGAAATATTGCTCTAAAGTGGAGTGTTTTTTGTACATTTAAAAAACTATGTAGATACTTCTTCAATTTTGAAATGGAAGTGAATTGGGCTGGGGTCCAGCTATGACAACAAAAGCCTTAAAACTTACTGAATACGTCCCCTTTGAAAAAGCAAAAGTTTCTGTTTAATAAAATATGCCTTTTGTGTGTTTGAGGCATGCTAGCTAGCAGTAGTTAATAATAACAATAATATATTTTATTTATATAGTGCCTTTCCCATGCTCAAGGTGCTTCACAGAGTCTCAGAAAGAACAGCAGGGTATATGTAATATTGGATACAAATATTTTCTGCACACAACACTAGAACAGATGACTGCAAGATATATAAGGCAATAAATGAGAGCACATATCGACACGGGTGCTGCTTGTTGATAGTTAAGCCAGTGGGCCTTGCTTAAAACCATTAAAATTAATAATGTTATTGTAATAGAGCACCCCATGACTTGTCTTACTAATGCCACATACACCCATACACACACATGCTGTTTCTGGCTGTTTTGCTTCATAAGAATTAAATTCTTTTTTTCTTCATTTTGTTGCAGGTGACCAAAATGTTAGCAGTGGTGGTGATCCTGTTTGCCCTGCTCTGGATGCCCTATCGCACTCTGGTGGTGGTCAACTCCTTGATGGACCCTCCGTACCTAAACACCTGGTTCCTTCTCTTCTGTAGAATGTGCATTTATTTGAACAGCGCCATCAACCCAATCATCTACAACTTGATGTCCCAGAAGTTCCGAGCAGCATTCAAGAAGTTGTGCAAGTGCAAGAAGCAACGACAAGAAAAAGAGACCAAATATACACTGCCTGTCTACTACAGTGTGATGAAGGATTCATCTCATGAAAGCCCTGACCATGATGTCACTGAGCAGGAAGATATAAATGGCTACCCAGTGCCCAGTAAGAAAGTTAATTTTACTGGCAAGTGCAGTGACACCAATACAAGGTTTAGTGTGGCATGAGAAAATGAGCAAGTGACATAAAGGGAAGACAGACATTGAAAGCTTCTGGTTTCCCATCAGTTTTTGAATTCTTTTTGGTTTTTGTTTTTATGCTACACCTGGAAAATAAGCTGCATTTCTCTTGTTGAGTTTATTGGTGTGTGCAAAGATGGATTTGTGATCACGGACATTTGTGGTGCAAGTTATTGTCAAATGCATGAAAAAGTTGCTAGCACACTGACAATTTGCATTCATACTGAAGGTGAAGGTTGCTTCTCCCTGATAATCAGTGTTCATCATAATTGTACCTGGCCTGGAAAACAGTAGCTGGCATCGCGCCCACTTGTGATGCCATACCCAGTTTTAACCCCATCTTCATGAACTTGATTCAATAGCAGTAATTTCAATCTGGAAACGATTATATTTTTAGCTTTGCTTTCCAAGGTAGATGTAGTTCTGTTGTCAATATTCAAGTACTGAAAAGAATACGAGGCCAGCATGGTGGTACAAACTTTTGCATTGTTCCCAGAGAGCACAATGAACCAGGATTGGATTCCCAACCCAGTCAATGTCTTTGTGATATGGGCAAGTTTTTGCAAGTACTCTGATTTCTTGACATATCTCAAAAAGCAAAGTTAAGGTAATTGATGGCTCTAAACTGAACCATTAGTGAGTTTCAATGCTCAAAATGATAGACTTATGTCCTGTTCAAGACTGGCTTGTGGCTTATACCCATTGCTGCCAGGACAGACCCCCAGCTCCATGTGATGCTGTGATATAAAAAAGCATGAAAGGAAAATTGATGGGGAATGTGCCAGAACTGATTTTCAGACTGTATCTCGAGACGAAAAGAACTTTTATTCTGTCTGCCAAAAGGGTTACCAACAGCCAATTGAAAGCATATCTGATATTTCTTTGTATTGCTTTATCTTTTTATGTTACCAGTTGCCCACCTTATAGTCACACATTTTTTTATTAATGATTTGTGCCATTTATGTTAACAAATTGTGCTTCTTGTTGATTAATGTTGCTGAGATGCTTGAACTCTTTTACACCATTTACAGTGTCCATGTTTTCCTTAGAAACAGAAAAGAATCATCATGCTTTCTAATCTTTATTACAATCACTAGAGCCTTGGCATTTTTATTGTACAGCCATTTCAAAAATACTCTATCAGCACCAATGCATCTTGCTCATTATTTTTGCTCACGACTTTTCAGCACACAGTATTTTTTTCTGTGCGTTTTCTCTTTTTTGTCTCTTATTCTTTCTGTGTGCCTCTATTTGCTCTTTAGGAGCTAGTTAGCATTACATCAGATCTTTTCATATTGTGATAGGTGAGTGAGGTAAACCTTTCTGGGTCCATTGAAGCTTTCCCATTGAGTTTCTTTTTTTCTAAGGTTAGTGATTGGGCCTGCTAGTGTGTTTTAGTGCAACATGCTGTTCATATTTTTGGCTGTGAACATTTTTTGTTAATTGTAACAATTTCATTTTAAATGCTTTTTGCTTAATTTAATTTTACCACTCAGATTTACTCTCATTAGCTGTGACCGGTTGCACTGCTAGGACCAGCTTGAAGTTTCAGTTTCATTAGCCTGGACTAGATGTAGCATTAGACATTCTCTTTCTATTAGCTGACTTAAGAACTGGGTGTATTTCTGACAATTTATGCTTTAAACTATTAAAACATAAATGATTGACTTTGCCAATTCGTTGTTTTTTTAAATACACTTTTTCCATTACTGGGTCAGGGGAGATGAAGCTTATTTTAATAACTTAAGGCAGATAGCACAAATCAGCATCTGATAATCTATATTGCTTCATAGTCCAGTAGTTCTGTCACCAGTTAGTGCAGCATGCATAATTTTAATGTAAAATTCAAACAGGACAGAAGCAGTGTCCTGTCCAACAGTTTGTTAATATTGAGTGGAAGAGATCATAGAATATCTTTCTTTTAGAGTTTTTCCAAAAAGTATTTGAAGAAATTTACCAAGGTCGTTATACACATATCATAGGATTCTTCCTCAGAATTTGCCTAAGAGTAAAACCAGATTTGCTGTCAAAACAAAACATTAGTGAAAACCAAAATCTTTTTCGTAAATTGAATGTTATGTGGAATCTCTTCCCTTTAGGTAATTAAAGCTTGGGTGCTGCTTCCTGTGCATTTTAAGGCCATAAGGCATATTTCACATAGCGTAACACGATGGCAGTGTCCATGTGAATAAATTTACAAAATGATGCTGCCTGGGAGAAAAAGTGTACAAAATGGTGTACAGCACCAAAATAATGTTAAAATGCGAGCAAATCAAATATAAAAATGATCACTGTATTTCTGACCCTACGTAAAGATTGGAAATGAATGATTAATACGTTCTTGATATTTACACTGGGAAGGAATCTGGAATGTTCAGAGTGTGATTCTTTATAAATTCATTCATATATTCCCTCACTCACTTTTTCATTTTTCAGACTGTTTTTCCACAATGCTATCAAATATATGTGACACTGTTCATAATTTGATTCCATTTACGCCTGATCTCCCAGAACTAAACATATTTACAGGTCTGCCTTGCTGCTTACGACTGTGCAGAAATGTATTGAAATGTTAACAACAGATATGGTTATCGTTTGAATCTAGATTTGTTAAAACATTTCTATATAATTGACTGCCAGTGGCTTCATTTATTTTATTAATTATTCAAGGCCAATGTCGGCATTCATGGATTGTTTTACGTACTTCTTACTGACCTTTAGAAACAGTGATGCTTTCCAAGACTGGGGTTCATTTTAGTTATTTTACATCACAAAAAAATTTCAGTCAGGCTGAAAAAACTTATTTTTGACTGTTGGCTGTCTACCTGTCTGTCAAGCCTTAACCTAAAAATGGGAAGTGATTTAAATTGTCAATGACTGTGACCTACTTTACATAGAATGTTTAAATATTCCATCTTTCTGTTTATGTCTCTGTCATGAGAAATTTTTCAAGACTGAAAGATTTAGAATGATGCAAGAAATAAAGTTTCAATATCCTTTTTATTGCATCATATACACTGTATTAGGAATGGTGGCACAGTGATTAACACTGCTAGCTTTAGGGACACAGATTCATTTTCCATCCTCCCCACATTGCAATGTCTTGTTGTCTACAGATTGTTGATTTTTCTCACTTCTCAAAGACATTCATATTAGGTTAATTAGGTAACTTCAGATTACCCAGAGGTGGGTGAGTTTGTTTCAAGGACTGGCATCTCCTCCAGTGTTGGTTTTTGCTTAGCTGGGATTGACTCCTACTTAATTCAATTCAGTTTAAGTTCGTATACTTTTCTCATTAGTGCAGGTGCAGAGTGCTGTGATAAGTCCTGTAGTAAATTGCAAATACAGACTTTACTAACTATATAATGAGTTCATAAAGATACAAAGCAGTTTGAATCGTGTTAAAATAAATGAAGTCCAGCGCTACCTGTTCCATAATTAATTGTTGAAGTATGGGCCAGTTAACATTGGAGGAGAGGAAAATAAAAACTCCAGTCAGCATCATCTCCAGAGAAAATAAACCTCTGGAGGGTCCACAATCAATTGTAAGAGAGAAAGTCGACAAAGTCAGGCACGGTCAGACCTGGGGACCTCGTCCACTTGGCTACATACCCACTCCTGTATATTCTCCAATAGAGTCAATTCTGTGCCATTTAATCTGATGACATAATCTTTAAGTCAATTAATTCCAGGGCTCCTGGTATCTCAGGTGTTTTTTGCATGGACAGGAAAACAACTTGGCATTAGAGCAGTGGCACCAAGTGCCACAGCAGAGCACTGAGAAGACAAACAAAAATAAAGTATGCTTAGTAACAGTCCATAATTATTGTGATGTTTATATTTTTCTACAAATGACTAACAAGCAGAGATGCAATGCGCACAGCTAATAAGCAGCTCTAGTCAAGATATGCTAAATTAAATTTGTGAGTCTTCAGCCTGGATTTAAAAGCTGAGACTGAAGGGACATCTATGATATAAGTAGTTAGATCATTCCACAGCTTTGTGGTCCTAACAAGTAAAAGATTGACCTCTTTCTTGCTGTTATTTTAGTAATCCTTGGAAACTTTAGTGATGTAATAAATGAGACCTCCATAAACCACAAAAAGAGGTTGGGAACCAGCAGGTCCCAGCTTAATTTGTGAGATCTGGAAAACGAAAGATGAAAATTAATAGGCATGTGATGGTGCTAAAGTATGAAAAATAAAGAAGTACTCTTAAGGGTTCTGCTCAGGTGTGGTGTGTCAAATCAGCTAACTGCCTTCTAGTGCCAGATGGATTTTGAATGTTGATTTCCAGAAGGGGTGGGGCTTGGTGGCAGAGATTCAGAAATTCTGTCATTCGTCTTCTAGTCAATGTCCCTCTGAACCGTAGATTGAAAAGAAGGCTGCTGTAGTGTGCCCCCTCTCGTTCCAGGATGGTATTGCTAACCTGTGCAGAGCTCTGAAGACATCTATTATTCGTGCATACTTGAAAGAAAGCAGACATCTTGAGACCTTAATACACAGTCTTATTTGTTAGTAATGATAAGTTCAGATAAGTGAGCAGGGCCTTTTGACCATTTAAGGATTTATATGCAAGAAGAAGGATTTTGAAGTCAGCTCTAAGCTTAAATAGAAGCCTGTGTAATGACTTATGAACTGGAGTTATGTGGTCTTACTTTACAGTTCTTGTAATGATTCTTGCAGCTGCACTTTGAATTAATTGAAAGCTGCATGAAGAACAATATGAACATTCAGCCATTGAATAATGAATTACAGTAGTTAATCCAACTAGAAATAAGTGCATAAAAGATTTTTTCAGTATCTTTTATGTTTCGAAAATGTCTTAATATTTCAACCAGGTAATGGATTTTTTTTTAAATTTCAAAAATGACATAGCAGCTGTACTAAAGACAGTCCAGAGAAGAGTGAATAGGCTGTTTCTTGGGCAAATAGTTATGAAGAGAGATTGAAGGAGTTGAACCTTTTTATCTTAAGCAAGCAGAGATTAAGAGGGGACATGATTTAAGTTATTTAAATAATGAAGGGAATTAGCACATTGGATCTCAGCTGTTACTTTACATTCTTCAACATGGAATGGACAAGCTTGATGAGCTGAATGGTCTGCTGTCATGAGAAGTTTTCTAATGTTTTAATGAGTGGATTTATATATTTAGTGTTACCATTTTTCAAGTTAGAATAATTACAACAAGAACTAGTCATTTAGCCCAGCAGAGCTTGTCCATGTCTGTTTAACTCCAGCAAAATGGCATCAAGGCTACCTCCTTACTGGATCATTTATTCCATGAATCTTTGATTTTACTGTAACTACAGAAATGTTAATCCTGAGTGCTAAAATATGAAGTGCTTTTGACAGAAGACCTCTTATACAAAAACAGATCATTTTATACTATTTGTTGTGTTGATATATCTTCTCTGTTTAACTATAATATTTTCTAGATTGTTGCTGTTGCACAGGGCTACATCAGATCTGGCCTTGCTGTCTTTCACATGGACCACATCCATTTCAGTTCTCATGGGGACATTAACCCAGCTTTGCTTTCTGTTAGAAAAGATGTAAATATACATAGGATGTAGAGATTATCCTATAAGTGATAATTCATGCTATTTCTCTGTAAAGTCAGCATGTCCTGTTGTTTACCTTAAGATGTAGAAAATAACAGCCTAACTCAGGGGCAGCAAACTGCCTCTTGAAGGAAGTGCCTTTAATTTTAAATCCAAACCATGATTAAATCCATCCATCCATCCATCCATCCATCCATCCATCCATCCATCCATCCATCCATCCATCCATCCATCCATCCATCCAGCCATTATCCAACCCGTTATATCCCAACTACAGGGTCTCAGGGGTCTGTTGGAGCCAAACCCAGCCAACACTGGGCACAAGGCAGGAAACAAACCCTGGGCAGGGCACCAGCCCACCGCAGGGCACACACACACTCACACACCAAGCATACACTAGGGACAATTTAGAATCGCCAATGCACCTAACCTGCATGTCTTTGGACTGTGGGAGGAAACCAGAGCACCCATGCAAACACAGGGAGAACATGCAAACTCCATGCAGGGAGGACCCGGGAAGTGAACCCAGGTCTCCTAACTGCGAAGCAGCAGCGCTCCATGATTAAATATGAAATGTAAAACAGTAGGCAGAAGAGGTGAAAAATTGACGATCTGTGCATGTGAGTGAACTTTTCCTGCCATATACAGTTGCCTTCTCCCTTATTATTTGGTTTAGGGTTATGGGGGTCTGGAAGTAAACCTGAAAAACTCTCCAGTCCATCCACGTCCCACTTTCACATGCAACCAAGTTAGTGACACCAATGAAATTAACACACATATCTTTAGCATGTGGAAAGACAATCAGAGTACCTGGAGAGGATCCCATGCAGACATGGGTGATTGTGTAAACTCAGCAAAGACAGTGACTGATACAGGAAATCAAATTCAGGACAACAGCACTAAATTTTGAGCCACTACATCAACCTTCTCATTTACAATGAGATTAATACATACAATAAGACCACAAATACAATCTAATTATCTGTAACAGAAGCACATTTTTGATTGTATACAAAACAAAAGAATCTTTTTTGAAAAAACCTAAATATTTATAGCTCCATGCATATGGTCAGTCTAATTTTAGGGTATGTTGATTGCCACACCTCCTTCAACTATAAACACTAACACTGTTTCCCCTTACACAACTTAAAAGCAGGTATGTGAGACAGGGCCTACGAACCCCACTAATCACACAATGTGAGCTTTCAGAAGAGTCTTACTCCATAAAGTCATGACAAAACACCAAAGCTCCTCTTAACATTTTGTCGAATAATGGCGGCTCTAATGCAGCAGATGTGCTCTGCCCAGTTGCTCTCATTTTTGATTTAGAAGCAAAGAAGAAGAAAAAAATAAAGTAGCGGAATTTCTTGACACACAAATTGGCTCTGAAGAGATTTAGTGACTAACCTCTGGAACAAAGCAGGAAAATTATTTCAGGCATTAAAACTATCATTCTCTGAATTACAGGGGGCACCAGAGTTAAAGCTCTATAGGTGACCTACACAGCTGCTGCTCCTCTGAAGCCCAGAGAGACCGCTGAATGGACAGGCAGCTCACAGAAAATGTTTGGTTGTGATCAAAGAGAATCTAAACTGTTGTATATTTGACAAGAGAATTGTGTCTACCATAAAAATGTATTATTATTATTATTATTATTATTATTATTATTATTATTATTATGTTGCACTGGACACTCATATATATTAACTGATGACTCTAAATACACCCTGATTGAGTGAGAGTGGGAAAAAGTATCCAGAAATTGACTAACATACCACCTGGGCCTGGTTCCTTCTTTGCATGACCACAGCCCTGAAATGAATTATATGGGTTTGGAAAATGAATGGATTAAAAACAGTGGGTTATATTAGTGTTTGATGTACAAATATCTTACTCTGTAGTGACACCAATGTCTCTCCAGGTGCTGGTGGTGCATTCTGGGAACAAAAAATATTCTTTAGCTCACTTATGCAAGGACTGTCCTTAAAGGCAGTTACATGTATCATATTTACCGGCTGTGTCCTGCCTTGCTCTTAATGCTATGTTATATTATATCAGTCTTAATCTCACTTAATGAAGTATAGTATTGCAGGACTGTGCAGCAGATGGAAAGAAGATTCAACTCAGAATGTTGTGTATGTGAGGCAGAAGCACTAACTACTGAGCCACCATGCCCCCACTGTATTTAATATTATATTACATCACATCATGACATTTTCTAACCCACTTAATCAAGACTAGGGTTGCAGGGATAGACATGAGAAGAACTTGCAAACCCCTGACATGAACTTTGGAGTGCCATCGCTGCACCACTCTGCTGCCCCTGACATTATATTATTTATTATAAAAAGCAAAACATTCTCAGATACAATTAATCCATTTTGAAGTATAAGAAAGTAGAGCCCGTTCTGGAAAATAGTAAGTGCAAGGTAGAAAACAGCACTGGACCAAGCATCAATCTTTTACGTTATAATATAATATAATATAATATAATATAATATAATATAATATAATATAATATACCGTGCCAAAGAAAAATGTTCAAGTAAAGACAACGTGCATTTGTTTAATTTTAACATTACCCATTCATTCAACACAAACTCATTTGTGGGGGATTTATGGACACTTTTAACTGAACCATAATGTTTTGCGGATTTAGCAAGATTGAACAATCCCCATCCACCACTGTGCAAGAAGGAATCTCCAGACGGTGACTATACGAGGGATTGAAGCCAGGCTCTGGTTGTAAGACAGCACTCCTGCTCATTTGACCCATCCATGATATTTTTTAATTTGCTTTTTTCTGGTTAGTGTCTTCACATGCTTTCCCAGAGCATTAGTTACAATATAGGGGTCATCTGTGGACAGGGTACCAATTACAGTAGACTCAGACGCTGTCATCTCCACACTGCTTTACACCTGCTGAAATCCCATTATTGCTTTGAGGTTCCACCCTTGTTCCTCTCCTTTGTCCAAAATTAATTTTACTGCTATAGTAACAGCTCTGCATTTTGGTGATGGCGTGGTTAGCAGTATAGCCTCACAGCCCCAGTTGACTAGTCTGAATCCTCAGCCTAGCCTCTATTAACGTGGAGGTTGCATTTCCTCCTCATGTACACATTAGTTTCTACAGTGACCTCCCTCATCCTCCAGGATGTGTAGGATGATTAATCAGGTAGTTTAGCTAGGTGTCAGTGTATTGGCATCCTGGCCAGAAATGGTCCTTGCATTTTTCCCTTCCATGTCAGTGCAGTGCCTGACCCACTGGTAATCTAAAGTGGAAAACAAGGGTTAAGAAACTAGATACAATGACCAGCCTGCCTTTTAGGTACTGTTCTGATAAATGTTGGAACAATAACTGTAGTGCATTAAAAGAATCAGCTCTATAAAGATAAGAATCTGTCCTTGGTATGGGTACCCTGAGCAGGAACAAAATGAATTGAGATTGGCAAGTGCATCTCTGCTCTTCCTTTGTGGAAAAATTATGAATTTGTATAGATACCTTGCCAACCATTTTATTAATGACTTTGATGTTTTAAAGTAGGCCACTGGGTATTCTAGCATTCTAAAAAATGAAGGTAATCAAATGGAATGAATCATATATATATATATATATATATATATACAGTGCATCATGAAAGTATTCACAGCGCATCACTTTTTCCACATTTTGTTATGTTACAGCCTTATTCCAAAATGGATTAAATTCATTTTTTTCCTCAGAATTCTACACACAACACCCCATAATGACAACGTAAAAAAAGTTTACTTGAGATTTTTGCAAATTTATTAACAATAAAAAAATTGAGAAAGCACATGTACATAAGTATTCACAGCTTTTGCTCAATACTTTGTCGTTGCACCTTTGGCAGCAATTACAGCCTCATGTCTTTTTGAATATGATGCCACAAGCTTGGCACACCTATCCTTGACCAGTTTCGCCCATTCCTCTTTGCAGCACCTCTTAAGCTTCATCAGGTTGGATGGGAATCTGATTTGTCAGATTCCAATTTTGATGCAAGTGATTTGGAAAAATGAAAGTGAAGTACCGGCATCAGCTGATCGGTCCCCAGCTGATCCCGGTGCGGAACACATTCATGTAGCTGATGCACCTATGGCAACGTTTGCCTGGGATGACAAACACTTACGATGATAGGAGGTACAAACCTTACTGCGTCTTACTGAAACTGCCACCCCCGCGTGCCTGTCTTACAAATACAGTGCGGTAACCAGCCTACCGTGCATTACTGCTGGTCGTCGAGCCACCCCCTGCACAGTCGCTGCTGCCGCAAATTGCAAACAGGTGCCGACAGTATGAACAACAGGCAGCAACAGACGTTTTATGTTGATTTATGTGTTAAGCCATTGCTTTGTGCACTTTTCAGAAAACTGAGGTTTATGTAAAAAATATTAGCTCTCAAAGAGTTGCTGCTGAACATCGACTGTTTATGCTGCTCCCTGATAAAAGAAAATGTTTCTGCTGGTATCTGATCAGATAAAAAAGAAAACACATTTAGAAATGTTAACTTGCTGTTGCTCGGAAGGTGCCTGTTATAATGTTGTGATCGTGGCTCTGGACTCTGAGGGTAACTTGTTTTTCTATAACAAACGAGATAAAATGTTAATGCCCTGGCAGTGACAAATAGCTTTGGTTTTATATTTGATTAGATTACATGAATTTTTTTTATTGATTTTATTGTAATTATTCCATACAAATAGATAAATTTTTAGAAAAGATAGGATTGAAAACAAATCAACCCCCACCCCTGAGAAAGAGAGCATGGCCAACGGAGTAAAGCTTAAAGCTAGTAAAAATAAGTAAACTGATGAATTTAATAAGCAGATAACGATAAATGGAGAAGAAAAAGAAATGGGAAGAGAATCTGCTTCCTCAGTGCTTTAAGAGCTTATTCTAAAATATTATTGATTAGATCCTGACAGGTTTTGAAAAAGTTCTACACAGATCCTGTAAATGAGAATTTGATTTTTTCCAATTTAAAATAATATAAAACATCACCCACTGACTTAAAAGAGGAGAGTTAGGATTCTTCCAGTTTAGCAAGATAAGTCTGCATGCCAATAGTGTAGTGAAGGCAATCACAGTTTGTTTGTCCTTCTCCACTTTAAGGTCATCTGGGAGTACACCAAACACAGCTGTTAATGGGTTAGAAGGGATTGTGACACCAAGGATGTCTGAAAGGCACTTAAAATTTTTTTGTCCAGAATGATGTTAATTTGGTGCAGGCCCAAAACATGTAACCCAGTGAGGCTGGAACTTGATTGCAGCGTTCGCAGGTTGGATCTTGCCCTGGAAGATTTTGGACAATTTTAAATGAGACAGATGTGCTGGATATATAATTTTGAGTTGGATAATTGTATGCTTTACACATATGGAGCTCGAGTGAATTCTCTGCATTGCTACCTTTCACTCCTTTTCTGATATGTTGAGTGAGAGGTCATTTTCCCACTGTCCTCTTGATTCTTTGAAAGGGAGGGACTGTTAAATGATTTTATAGGTTGCAGAAATGCTGTCTGAGTCCTTGAAATTAAGCAATATTTTTTCCACCATAGAGGAAGGTGGGAGATGAGGAAATTCGGGCAGGTTCTGTTTAACAAAGTTTCTAATTTGAAAATAGTGAAAGAAATGTGTTGCTGGAAAGTTAAATTTGGAATGTAATTGTTCATAGGATGCAGAGATGTTGTCTGTATAAAGATCTCTAAGTAATTTAATCCCAAATGTTTTCCAGATATTAAAAACTGCATATGTTTGCGAGGGTTGAAAAAGGTGGTTCTTATGCAGAGGCGCCACAGATAAAAGATTCTCTATCTTTTCTATTTTGTTGATAAAGAGCTTTATGTTTACTTGTGATATTTACCCCTATGTATTTAAATTGATCTGCAATGATAAAAGGGAAGGTGTCCAATCTAATATTGTATGCTTGAGAATTCACTGGAAAGAGCACACTTTTATTGAAATTAATTCTGAGACCAGAAATCTTTTGAAATTCTGTAAGTGCTGTTAAAACTGCAGGCACAGTATTTTGTGGGTCTGATATATACAGTACCATATCATCTGCATATAGAGAAATTTTCTGTTCAAGTTCTTCTCTGATAATCCCCTTTATCTAAAAAGCATTTCAACAGTGAACTGCCAGTGGCTCAGTGGCAATTGCAAAAAGTAGTGGTGACAAGGGTCATCTTTGTCTGGTTCTACATTCTAGTTTAAAGTACAGTCGACCCTTGATATACGACCGGCTTGACATGCGAACAACTTGATTTACGACCAAAATTTTTATTTTGATTTACGACCAACATCTTGCGTTACGACCTGAATGCGGTCACGTGTATCCGCTTGCGCGATTGTAAACAAACAGAAACATTCCTATTAATGCGGCACTCATTCAATAAAATGTCAGGTTTGTAAACTCTCTTGGGACCTCCCCCAACTAGAAGACATGCCAAAGTCCAAACTCCGTATGGAAGACTGTTTATCTGTTTCTGGGGCAAAAGCCGGCTTAAAGCTGTGCTGAGTCTCTCAGCCAAAGCAAACAGAAAAGATATCGATGGGTGATATGCATGTGATATCCCTGCCCGGCAATGGACAAGCAAGCTTCCACAGTCGCGGCAATCGCGCTTCAGGACGCACTTTAGCATGTCGTTCCCATTGAGTGGGGAGTGGGGGGGGGGGGGGTCTCAGAAGAGTTCAGAAACAGTTCCTTGTATCATCGCAAGGAAATGCTGAGAAAAATTCTCGTCAGAATAACTTGTAGGCAGGAGGAGATTAAAATTAACGCAAAAGAAGCTATTGAAATGATTGCAAATGCCTGAGCGCAAGTTAAAGAAAGCCTTTAAAAAGCCTTCAGTTTCATTATCATCCTCCTCCCTTCCTGCAGCCCAAAGATGCCACATTAAATGGTGAGTACAGTATGAAATTGTTGTTTCTGGTAGGCTAGGCACTTTTTATTACTTTTTGGTTAGTACATTAGAAAAATTATTGGTGTTTTGGTAAATTATGCACATTATACAACCCTTTTTTTATTATGAAAAGGTTAAGTAAGTGTTGCAGTGGGAGGTTCGGAACACATTATGGGTATTTCCATTATTTCTTATGGGAAAAATAGTCTTGACTTACAACCAACTTGAGTTACAACCAGCCTTCGCGAACGAATTGAGTTCGTAAGTCAAGGGTCCACTGTAGTCTGAATTAATGTTAATACAAACTGAAGCTTCTGGATTGGTATACAGTAGTTTGATCCATGCACAAATGTTTGGGCCAAACCCAAATTTCTCTAATGTAGTGAAAAGGTAGTTCCATTCAATCATATCAAATGCTTTTTCTGCATCCAACGATAATAATATCTCTGGGGTGTTTGTCTTTGCAGGTGAATATATTACATTAAACAGGCGTTGAAGATTGGAAGCTAAGTGCCGGCCTTTAATAAATCCAGTTTGATCTTGTGATATTACCGAAGGCAGCACTTTCTCCTAGCTCGGACTTTGGAGAGTATCTTAACATCATTATACAGAAGTGAAATTGGTCTGTATGATGCACATTGTAATAAGTCCTTATTTTGTTTAGGAAAGACGTTGATTAATGCTTGGTGAAAAGTTTGAGGTAGAATTTGATTGTTTCTAGCTTCTGTAAATGTTGCTAATAAAATGGGAGCTAGTGGAGTGGAGAATTTCTTATAAAATTAGACAGGGTAGCCATCAGGGCCTGCTGCTTTCCCACTCTGAAGTGACTTTATAGCATCTAGTAATTCTGATAGCGCCAAAGGTTTATGCAATTCCTCTGCACTAAGAGTGTATATTTGTGGTATCTGTAATGTATCCAGAAATGCATTAGATTGTGTGTTGTCTTCTTTAAACTCAGTAGAATATAAGGATTTATAGTAGTCTCTAAATGTGTGCATTATATTTTTATGGTCAATGATTTTATCTCCGTTCGTGTTGGTGATTGCTGGGATTGCATTGCGAACTTCTTGCTTGTGGATTTGTTGAGCTAAGAGCTTATTAGCTTTCTCTCCGTGTTCATAGTAACGATGTCTTGATTTAAAAATGAGTTGTTCAGTTTCTTTATTTGTTAAGAGGTTGAGCTCTGAATGCATAGCCTGCCTTTTACTATAAAGAGCCTCACTTGGACACCTCACATGTTCTTGATCTATTCTAGTAATTTCACTGGTTAGCTCTGACACCTTCTTGGTTTCTAATTTATTTCTGTGGGAAAGATATGGGATACTCTGTCCTCTTAAGAAGGCCATCAGAGTTTCCCAAAGTATTCCTGTAGATCTCTGAGGAGATATTTGTCTCTAGAAAGGAACTGATTTGTTTTAATATAAATTCTGTACAATTCTCGTCTGCTAATAGAAGTGGGTTAAGACACCATCTGAGAGATGAGTATGTGGGGCATAATGATTTTAGCTCCAAGATCAGAGGGGCATGGTCGGAAATAACAATAGCGTTGTACTTGCAAGATTTAAATTAATCATAGGCAAGAAATTATTATCTATAAAGAAATAATCAATTATTGAGTAGCAATGATGCATTGGTGAGTAGAAGGAATGTGTTCTTGAGTTTGGGTTTAGAAACCTCCAGGGGTCTGATAAGTTGTGGTCAGTTAAAAACTGTGTAATTGTCTTTGTAGTGTTAGATGTCATCACTCTTATGGCAGGAGACCTATCTAAGAGTGGATTTAAAACACAATTAAAGTCCCCAGCCATTATAATTTTATGAGTGTTCACATTGGAAATGGATGCAAATACATTTTGCATGAATTCCCTATCCTTGACATTGGGTGCATAAACATTTATCAAAATCACTTTACAGTTAAATAAGTTGCCCATGACAATCACATACCTCCCTTCAGGATCAGATACTACATCTGATACCACAAATGAGACTGTTCTATGTATGAGAATTCCCCACACCTCTAGTTTTCTTTGTAAAGCTGGAATGGAACATTTGGCCAGTCCAGTCTTTTTGCAGTTGGAACTGATTCTTGCTTATTAAGTGGGTCTCCTGTAAAAATACTATTTTAGCGTTTAGACCTGTTAGGTGAGAGAATACTTTCTTTCTCTTTAATTTGTGATTCAGGCCTTTAACATTCCAGCTCACAAAGTTAACTGTCCCATCATGGAGACATTGCTTCTGAATTTGTGATGTCATTTTGTAGTCTTAACTGGAAGTAAGACAGCTTGAACCTTAATTTCCAGTTTTCCCACGAGTTATTGCCATGCAGCGTATTGTTAATTTGGTAATTATAATTATAAGGATTGTAAGGATAAATTAGATATAGCTTTCTCTCTTTCTCCCCCCTTATCCCCCCACCCCCCCATTTTGCCTCCCCACGTGAGGCTGGACCCCACTTCACAAAGTCCCAGTCCTCTGACATACCTAGAGACAGAGCACGTCTAAAACAAAACAAGCCCCCCAGCAGCGGCGTTTGAGGATTAAAAAAATAGAGATATCTATTGCTGATAAAGTCTAAATACTATAACCATAAAATATATTCTTCAGTAGTCTTGAAATATTAATATAGTAAACCCATGGAATGGTGTTAAAAAGTGGCCCTGGATAAGCATAGTAAACCCTAATGCAATAATAACAATAACAATAAACCAAGGGTATGATGTTAAACAGTCTCCTTTAGAACAATAAAAAAGAAAAAAAACTACTTTAATTTCTTCATTTCTTCCACACATATATGTGTATAATTGTAATTAAAACATAAACAGAAAGTGGCCGAGAAGAGAAAAGGATGTATAATTATGGTACTAGTATCATTGCAAGTGGATCAGACAGCAGGTAATATCTTCTTGCCTTGCCATCACAGGATGCAACTCGCGATTGTATTTCAAAAAAGTGTCGGGATCAGCTTTCTTAACTCCTTTTCTGCTTCATCTGTAGTGGTGAAGATGTAATATTTGTCTTGAATATCCACTTTCAGTTTGGCATGATATAAGAGGCTGTATCTGATATCGGCTTTCCGTAACCACTGTTTAATGTTGTAAAAAGCGGAATGTTTAGCAGCTGTTGAGGGTGAGAAATCAGGGAAAATATGAAATAGGTTATTTTCTAATATATTTTCTTGTTTCTGTCTGAAAAGTGACATTACGTTAAGCTTAAATTGTAATCTCTCAAAGCGAACAATTAGAGTCCTCGGTTTAGAGGTATTTGATCCACGTATGCGATAAGCTGCTGCTATCTCGGTATCTGATTAAAGTCCTCTCCAATTATTTTTGAGAATAGTTCAGCTATGAATTTCACTGGGTTTGGACTTTCACAATTCTCAGGTAGACCTTCGATTCTAATATTATTCCTTCTGCATCCATCTTTCAGAGCAGCAAGTCTGTCTCTGAGTTTTTTGCATTCGGAAAAAGTAGCTGTAGCTTTTCCATCAGCGGTAGATGCCAAATGTTCGGCTGTGTCAATTCAAGTCGTGAATGTCTGCTTAACATCTTCCAGCTGATCGGCAAGTGCTGTCAGTTTGGACGTATTTTCCTGAATGTGTTCCTCAATTTTTCCCAGCATACCTTTAAAGGCTGCATCAAAGCGATTATATACGTTTCTCCAAGTCTTTATTATCCTGCCGCAGCTCCTGCATCTCCAGCCGCAGCTTCTCGTTTGTCTTCTCGCTTTCTTTCTTTATATTTTTCTGAATGTCTTTCTTGAGCTCTTTTATGACCATGGCCATTGTTGCGATCATTACCTTCAGTTCGGACAGATTGTTTCGGCTTTCGTGCTCTGCGGGTGAAGTGGCAATCCCCGTTACAGCCGATGCTTCCAGCTCGCGAGGAGTAGATGAAAGCGCGGACTGCAAGGCCATTTCCAGTTTCAAGTGATCTTCTGTAATCAGCGAGCTATCATGACCTTCATCACTTGCACATTCGCTCCCATTTTCACTCTCGACAGGAGACGATGCAGCAAAGCAGGGTCCTGGGGAGTCTGTGCTTTCGCCTGTTTGTTCCAGGTCAGTCTCTGAAAGGCCATACCTTGCACTTGAACTTGATGCCTGTCTAGACTTGGATGTAGCTTTAGATTTCTTTTCCATTTCATTCTGACCCCCTTTCTCATTGCTCAAGTTTATATACTGTAGAAGAAACTCCTCGGGGGGGTTAAAAAAAGGATACCTCTGGATAATAAGAAATAAGAGAAAAAATAAAGCCGCTGCTAACGGAGCTCCGCTTCAGACGTCCATCTGCTGTAATGGACAAGACCAAAATTGATTACATTAATGTTTAAGTTGAGATTAACAAGAAATATTTTAACTGCTACTATGTAAAGGGAATACTTCTGTTAAAAAGTACCTTATTTGTTTAAAGTGTTTGCAAACCAAATACATGCAACATACTACTTTTGAGTTCTTTATTGAGTTTTGTGCATAACAGTACAATATTTTTGGTTTTGTTATCAGGGCGAGGACATATAGGTTTCTTAGGGAATTAACCCGGGAGAAAGCAACGTAAAGCTGACCATGCGAGAAGCCGGGTGAGCTAAGATCAACCCCTGTCAACTTGAGTGTCTGTCCCTGGGCCTTGTTAATTAATATTATAAAGCAAAGCTTCACCGGGAACTGTAATCTCTTGAATTGAAAGGGCTCGCCCATCGCAATTAGAGGAATGCAAGGGATTAAACCCCTCTCACCAATGCAACATCCTGTTATGATTACTGCCTCTATGATGTTGTTCTGAAGTTGACAGACCTGGAGCTGGGTGCCATTGCAAAGTTTGGGTGGGCTCGGGTTTCTCAAAGGGATAATCGGTGCTTCTACTTTCAGTGCTAAGTTGTGGGGCTAATGGAATTTTTAAATTCTGTAGGATAATGAATTGTTGATAATTGTTGTGTTCTAAAATGGTATTTATTGAAGTGTATGTCCAAGACAGTGTGTCAAATAATTTGAGCACCAATTGATTCATTTTATGACCCCCCTTGGCCCGCAGCCCCTCTCTTCACTTTGCATTTGTAAATCTCTACTGCAAGTGAACTATGATACTTAGTACCATGGGAGAATTCCCAAAATCAACTGGAATGTTCAAGCAAATTATAGAAAAAGATCTAGAGATTAAGATCTAAATCCGTTAAGTAGTTCTCTAGTGAAAAGTGGAAAGACATTCAGACAAACAGGTATTGGATTTTATTTATACAGTATAGAGAGATATTTGTGAATTTCTCCTTGGGGATTAATAAAGTATCTATCTATCTATCTATCTATCTATCTATCTATCTATCTATCTATCTATCTATCTATCTATCTATCTATCTATCTATCTATCTATCTATCTATCTATCTATCTATCTATCTATCTATCTATCTATCTATCTATCTATCTATCTATCTATCTATCTATCTATCTATCTATCTATCTATATCACATATATACCCCATGTCCTACTCCAGCCACAAATACACTGAGTGATCTCACTCTGATCAGATCCTCTTGCTTTCATTCTGTAATCACCACTGACCTGCTCAGGACCTCCAGAGGATGTGATATTTTTGTAGAAACCTAATCGATGCCTTAAAGTCATTGCATTACGCATTAGGTTATGTCACATAGATTTATTTAGCTCATGCTTGCATCCAAAGTGACTTATACATCTCAAGTGTATACAGCAACTGATTAAATGTTTTTACATGTGTGGTACCAACAGTTTAAGTCACTTTGTCAGGGTAACAAGATGCTGAATGCTGACCCTGCCATCTTTTCCTTTAACCAACAGCCCAGGCTCTCCAGTGACTTTCACAAATGAAGATGATTGAAGAAGTCAGATGGATAGCCTAACATTTTGTATTATTTTCAGACTCATCCTCTACCTCTTTAAAAGATTCTTAGAGTTTCACTTTGCAGGGCTTTATTCCTGTCATCAACAAACCAGAAGACTGAAACTTTGGGATCTCTGAACGAAAAACGAGAAAAAGAGATGTAGAAAATCAATAGACACACTACATGCCAAGGCATGCAGGTCACCATTCCCAATGCCTTCAGAAAGGAATTTAAGATTCTGAGGGAAAATCTTGTAGCGTTTTGAAGATTAAATTTCATGGAGCCTTATTTCTTATCTAAGGTTTATTTTGAAACTGATGGATTTACAATAAAGCTTACATTTTCATCAGTGGTGCTGATGCCTTAAGAGCATCATGGATGTGTTTGTAGTCACTGTTTAAGCCTCAGTGAAGTGAACACAAGGATTGAGTTGGATATTTACATCCACTATGTGCCTATGATGTTCACGTATGTCACTGATTATAATTTGTGACGTGTGATGTTTTATTACCAAGAGTGATGAGCTTTGGTCAAAAGACTGATATAAATATGCTGCACGCCAATTTCTGCTAGTGTTTCATTTTTTGATATGTTCACTTCTGTGTGGCTATGTGGTTTATGCAGACGTTTGCACCTCCATATATTGTGTTAGCATACATTGTTCTAAATGATTTACTGAATTAAAGAAAGAAAACAATGTGACTGCGCATTGCATTATTATTCTGCTCTGACTTTGTTATACACTTTGTCATCACTGCACCGGCCAGCTTGTTGTATATTTCTGCCTGCTGGACACATGGACTCCAACCTGCACCACATATACTCCACACACTTCACCTTCTCATGCTAAATCCTGGTGTATATTTTTATTCAAAGTAACTTAAAAATTGGAAGAGTTTGAAGAGTTTGTATGTCTCATCTCGTGTCATCTAAAACCTGCTTAATTCAATTTAGGATCATGGGAAGCTGGAGCTTATCCTGAAAGCACTGGGTGAAAGAAAGGAAATAGTGCATAGGATGCCAGTACATCACAGAGCGCACTCACACACACATTCCTATAGAGAACCAATTTGGAATCAACAAATGATCTAAACTGGACATCAGATTAGATTAGATAAACTATTAATCCCAAGGGGAATTTCAAACACATACAGGAGCAGAAACATAAAAAACAAGGATACAGACTCACATGACAGATAATACAGCCAATCAATCGATCTATCAAACAGTCTATCTAATAAATAAACAAACAAATAAATAAATAAATAAGTATTGTTCAGACATTTCAAAATTTCAAAATGAGTATGTTGGGAGGAAGCATTTCATTGCCTGACAGCAGCAGGCAGAAATGACCCCCAGTGGCACTTCTAAGCACACTGTGGTGGAATGAGGCTGTGACTAAAAGTGCTCCAAGACAGCGCCTCCTGGAGGGGATTTTTCATGATGGCATCCAGTTCTGCCACCATCCTCTTTTCCAGAACAGCTTCCAATGTGTCCAGGGTTCTCCTTGTGATGAAACAGGTTTTCCTGATTAGTTTATTTAGGAATTGTGCATCTTTTGAGCTCATGTTTCTTCCCCAGGACACTGCAGTATAGAATTCCATACTGGCTACCATTGACTGGTAGAACATTTCCAGCAGCTTGCTGCACACATCAAAAGACCCGACTCTTCTTAGCAGGTACAGTCTGCTCTGACCATTCTTCTGCAGTGTCACTGTATTACCAGACCAGACCAGTTTGCTGTTCATGTGAACCCCCAGCTTTACACCACTTTCACATCCTCTCCTTGAATGGTGGCAAATCTCAGAGGCTCTTTGGCATGCTGGAATTTAATCAGTAAATCTTTTGTCTTTGTAGATGTGGGAGGGAAAAACCACGTGCCCAAGAAAAATTCACACAGACATGGAGGAGAATGCGTGACACCCAGCTATGAAATTCAAACCTAGCTTACTGGATCCATGAGGTAGAAGAGATGCTACCGTAAAGAAAAACAGGACTTGATAAGCACTGGCATCCCTAGAGGGCTGGGACGTGCTTTGTACCTCATGCAGCCTCCAAACTGAATTACACTAAGCAGGTTCACCTCATTATTGTGATACAGTATAACACCAAAGAGGACACTAAGACTGAATGAAACGAAAACTAATACATCAAAGAAGAATCAGTACATTATATTTGCAGCCTTCAACGTTCTTTATCTTGCATCTGTTTATTCCTTTTTGCTAGTCTGAAAGAAAATTCCTGCTGTACATGAACATTCAGTCCTATCCACTAGCTTCAGTTTCAGCATTCCTTCAACAAATTATTTGATTTTGGCATCAAAAATCTATCCAAAGATAGACATATCATAGCTGACGATAATGTTAGGTGACACAATGGTAAAAAAAAAAAAAAAGTGTAATGCTGCTGCCTCACTGATCCAGGATCCTGGGTTTGAATTTTACCCCAAGCAATTGTCCACTTCCATGTTCTTCTTATGTCCATGTAAATTTTCCTCCCACATCCAAAGGACAAATGTGATGGGCAGATGAGGAATTTCCAAACTGGCCCTCTGTGTGTTTGAACAAGCCGGCTTCAAAGCTGATTTTTGCTTTTTAAAAGAGCCCAAACTGAATTAAGAAGGTTTGAGAATGCGGCGTAAGACTGAATTGTACATAATATGGTTTGAGAAGGACATATTGTTAGTACTAGAATTGCTAAAAGGATTTTACTTGTAATTATATTGTAAAATATGTATATTTTCCTGCCCGTTTTTGGTCTGGGTTTGAAGTAAATAATGAATGTTCAAATTTAAAGCTGCATCTGATTATTATGATTATTACATAACAATGACTGAGTTGTGAGTAAAGTATTTAAATGTTAAAAACATGGCTTAACATTTCATGTACTGTATATAGATATAATTTGGACATTTGTGCTCAGTTTGTATTTTTTGTTTTATCGTGCTTATTTCTGCATATTGCTTGCAAAGTCTTAGTATTTACCTGACATTTAAAGTTTTAATTTGGTAAAGCTCACATTTATTATGTTTTTCTTAATTATGTTTATTTAATGTAAAGAAAAATTAAAAAGTGGCTGAGTCATATTTGGCGAATTCTTGAAATTAAGTGTTAAATGCAAATTCAGTTTTCGAAAGTGATGTAAATAAACTTAAAAATAATGCTCTAAAATGTTAAATGTGAAATATTTGTTCTCTTTAGGAATTATTGTTAAACCTCTGATACCATTTAGATCCAGCCTCGTGGGTCACTGTCTTTATGGACTTTGCACTTTCTCCTATCAGCCTTACTACATGTACTTCAGGACAAGTCATTCACCTGAAGCTAAGCATGTTCAGGCCTGGCCAGCACTTGGATGGGAGACCATAAAGGAGAGCTTGGGTTGCTGCTGGAAGAGGTGCTGGTGAGGGCAGTAGTGGAGTGCCTACCCTGTGGTCTGTCTGTGGATCCCAGTGCAGTGGTGGGGACACTGTGCTGCAAAAATGGCACCGTCCTTCTGATGACATATAAAACTGACGTCCTAACTCTCTGTGTTCATAAAAAATCTCTGGGCATCCTTCATAAAGAGTAGGGTGTATCCCGATGTCCTGTCTAAATTTTCCACCATAGCCTGGTCATTCTGGCCCCCAATTATCCCCCGTTTCTAATTGTCTCTCTCTCGCCTAACAGCTAATGTGTGATGAGTGTACTGGCAGAAAAATGGCTGCTGTCGCATCATCCAGGTGGATGCTACATATTAGTGGTGGCTGAAGTGGCTCCCTACTCACTGAAGCAATCCTATTCAAAGGAGTGACATGTCATAGGAGTGACATAACAAAGGAGTGAAACCTCAGATATAAATTTCAAAGGAGTGACAACCAGAAAGAACAAATCCAGAAGGAAGAGAGGCTTGCAACTGTTGTCAGGAGACATGGAACCGTCCCTCTCGGCGAATACTTTTGTGGAATTGCGCACAATTTGCATTTCAGTTCAAGAAATGTAAACGACTATGAGGTGGAAGATAATTTCAGTGATGGAGAGCAAGAATTATAAACAAGTTTAAAATATATTAACAATTCAGTGGTTCTAGTTTTTTTTAATAAAATCTTAATAATTTTAATAATTTTTATCATTTTTGTTTTTTTTTAATAAAATTTTAATCATAATTTGTCACTCCAATAAAATGTCACTCCTTTAATACAGTATTTATGTCACTCCTTTGTTATGACACTCCTATGAAGTGTCACTCTTTTGATACAGACCCCACTGAAGCACTTTGCGTAGTGAGAAAAGCGCCATTTAAATGTAAAGAATTATTATTACTATCAATTACATCCCAGAGACGTACAGATCAGGTTAGCTGGTGACTCTAAATTTGCCTGGTGTTTGGGTTAGTGGAGCAGCATCCAGTATATCATTCCTGCCTTATTATGATGCTGCCAGGAAAGCTTCTGGATACCCGCAAGCCCAGAGTGGAGTAAGACAGTTTAAAAAAATATTCAGGTTCTGCCAACCTGCATGTGACAGATGGCTTCATGACAAGACATTGTTTGTCTTGGATAGAATGACACACTCTTGCAAAATTGTTCTATCCACCATTAAAGCAATATGTATTTTGCTGCTAAATACGAGGTGAGACACAAAAATAACCGGGCTGAGCTTGGGACTTTCCTGGAAAACCGTCTGGAGGTCGGCCGAATGTGAATCATAGAACTATATCCTCTCCTACACGCCCTCTCAAACCACCGACCAGCTAGGTATATCCTGTGAATAGCCCAGTCAGTATTTGTACAACCATCACTACACGAGTTGCCGCAATAATGTCGGGTGAAAAAAGCAAACAGTGAATCAACATCAAATTTCTCATGAATTTTCTCTTTTTCTGTAAAGCAGTTTTTGACTGCCAAAAACATACCTGTCCTCGATCATCCTCCCTATTCGCCCGATTTCTTAATGAGATTTCATCGCCTGACAGCCTGTTCAACTTCTAACAGAATCTCACAACACGAAACACAAATAACGGCCAGACACCAATCAATTGAGATTTTTGAAAGTTGATGGCAGATGTTGTAGTCTGTATGCTGTGATGCTACACTTTAATGTTGAGAGAAATCCTTACACTGTGTCTTGTGTATTTAATGAAATTCACACTAACAGTATACAGTATTTTGGAGGTCTTACTGACAACACATGTGACAAGAGAAGTTTTGTCAATAGGATGTCAGCTAATAAACCAAGAAAGTAATGCTTGGAATCTCTGATGGCAGTGAACTCTATGAATAAACTGGAACTATTATTTTAATCGTTTCTATTATGAAAGGCACATTTTCACTGGTTAGTACAGATATTTGTTGGTACTTTCCCAATTCTTGCTATTGAGGTTAGCATCATTATTAGCACTTCCTCATTCAAGACCTGATTCTTTGTCATATGGGAAAAAAGAAGCAAAAGCATGTGATGGATTCAAAACTGGATTGCTGCTTGGTATTTCTGACAGCTATCTGAAGATGCGGGTATTTCTTTCAGCAGAGCAATTCGTCTTTTATTCAGATTGCTTCTGATTAAGAAAAACTGTTCAGCAAAGGCTCTGTTCTTATCTTCATCCTCACCCTCTCTGAAAATTCCTGTCCATTCAAATGTAGACATTCCCATTAATCAAAAGACTTAATATCCCCTGTTTACTGAATGAGTAGAGTTTACAAGAGAGTCTGCAGTGACATGAGACTTGAGCGATGAGATTTGCACTGATACATTGGCATTTCCTGCTAGCTTCACCAATATGTTTGAGGATGCTTGAGACTGTTAACACTTAAAGAGCTACAATTTCATCCTGTGTGCAAAAACACATGCCTGTCCCAGAGTATGAAGATTAGGGCCAAGTCCTGGTCCTGAATTTTATTTGGCATATTTTTTATTATGGGACACTTTTTACTTGAAGACTAATAATCGAGCAATTAAATGTTATGTTGGCTAGAGCCTGGTCATTCATAAAACTTTCCTAAGCCATCTTTCTTGTCACCTAGTTGGTTAAGGAAGCCAACAATTATTAATCTGGAAGGCCAGCACCCCTCCAACTTTAATTACTTTGGAAAATGAGATCAGGCCACTCACTCAGTACTTGAGTTTCTTCTCCCACTTTCATTCTTCTAATAATTATTTGGGGGTGGAATAGGGCACAGCATGTCTGCCTAAAGTAATCTTCTGCAGATTAGTCAACCTAGCAATTCACTGTTCTCAGAATTTAGTATCATCTGCAAATCACCTGTAGTGTGTAGATGGCATTATGAGAGTAGTTCTCTGTCAGTGGCCTGTCATGTCACTGGCACTTCGTGACATACTGAACAGCTTTGTTAAGGTCATAGTTTTAGGTATCTAAATTGGTCCCAGTTTCTAAATACGTTCAAAGTTCATAATTCAAGTGCTCGTTACTATAGAACAAATAGGGAGACCGCAATTCAATTACCCATCACATAATTGGGTCCCAGCTGGTCAGCAGTTAATGACTTTAACAAATGGCTTCCACACAAAAAATGTTAAAGGTGGCCATGTAGCTGTGGGAATAAAACACCTGCAAAGCTGCGCTTAAAAGGATTTGGAGCTAAAGGGTCGAAGGACTTACTGGTAAACAGAAAAGCAAAATTCAGGGATAAAAATTATCCTTGGCCTGCATTAATTGGACACCAAGTGATTCAGTGGCGGGTTTTTCTAGAGTGAGATAAGCATCTGAAGCGGTAACTAGTGAGCCACAGGTCCTTCTTTGTAATTTAAAGGAGGAACAAAATGAATCTCTACGCTTGAGTAATGGGAACCATTGAATAAAAAATATTCAGCACTGTCAAAAATTGGCTGCAAAAATTGGATAATGTGGCACATGCATAAAGAAATGCAATGGTTGATCTTGTTTTTGCCTTCTCTGCTTTCTTGTTAAGTGAATTCAGTTTATTTTCCTATAGCGCCCTTCTACAGTTGAGTAATAAGTGGCCTCTTTATTACACACACCTACAGTATGTTATTAAAGGTAGGCTCAGCATATGCCCTGAGAACAGACCAAATTCATCAGGTCTCATACTCAACAAAGTGTAAATGTTCTGGCACATGGATGTTTTGACATGTCACTGCTGGCGGCTACTGCTGTATTATATTGAGTTATGGTGACTGCGAATGTCACTTAATTAAGTAGAATTTACTGTCTTGGATACACTTAATATCCTGTTTTACTCAGTGGATTCTGTCTGCATACACATGTGTGCCACACCATCTCACAAACACAACTAATTTTAATTGCTGCTTCCCAGAAGAAATGGATCCATAGGCTAAAGGAGCGTCACCATATCCTGAATGCATCCTTATCATAGTTTTCATCAATTGAGGTGGTTTCTTATCCAGTCCTCTAATGTTTGTGTTCCATTTCTCAATAAAACTGTAATGTCATCTTTTACTCTAATGGGGAAGAACTAATCTGTGTTGTCGGCTATCATAGGCCATCTACGACCAGGCACAAAGTTATGCCCTGTCTGCACAAGCACGCCGGCCTTTGTTTTTCTGAAACTCCAGGATCACCACTGGATGGATGTTTGTTGGCTTTTAGCTCATTGTCAATTAACCTTTAAAGCTGCTGTGTGTGAAACATCAAATAGGGTGTCTTCTATCACATCTCATGCCTTCTACCTGCTATATTGTAAACAACTTCATTTTTCAGTCTGGTCCAATAGGAACCTGAATTCCAGGATAGATAGATAGATAGATAGATAGATAGATAGATAGATAGATAGATAGATAGATAGATAGATAGATAGATAGATAGAATGTGCATCATGGGAGTTGGAGTTCAGCAGAGCCCTGTTGGGTTCCATAGGTGCTGCCAGGGGGTGCTGCAGGGACTGTGGAGCCCAACTTTGTTAGGCTTCCGCCTCACTTGGAAGTGCTTCCGGACCACACTAATGGGGCAACAAAAGTACTCCTGAGTGCAGGATAAAAGAAACCCGCTGCCACTGCTCCGGGAGTCAGAGTCGGGAGGTGGAGGACACAGTTTGCTAGGAAGAGAGGAGGTGGAGGAGAGAAAAAGAGAAATAATGAATTATTGTACCATACCTTAGAATTGTGCTTGGTGTTGGGAAACATATTGGGAAGAGTTTCCCACAGAAAAATAAAAGCCATGTGTGTTACTGATCTTGTGTCTGCATCTGTCTTTGTTGAGTGTTGGGAACTGAACAACCCTTGCAAGCCACTGTAGAAAATCACACTGACCCATCACAGAGTTGTAGAAGATATGAAGGATATCACTTCTCACACAGTCTCCTAAGGAATAAGAGCCTGCTCTACCCTAAATAGAGACTATTTGGTGCAGTGAAAGTCAATAACCAGTTCCTTGTTATTGCTCATGTTAAGATGCAGACAATTCTTTCAAAGTTCTCCACCTGATTTCAATACTCTGTTGCATCCCCCTTATCTATACGCCCCATAAGTGCAGAGTCATCTGAGAATTTCTGCAGGTGACATGAGCAGGTGTTATATTTATAGTCTGAGGTGTACAGAGTAAAGAAAAGAAAAACAAAGAGAACCTACAGAACAAATCTCTGAGCTTGCACCTTAACATGGATGACTTGTTGGTATTAAAGGCAGTGAAGAAATCAAAAAACATAATCCTTACACTGCTGTCAGCTTTGACATGGTGGAAATGTTTGCCCAATAGGCAAACTGTAGTTTTTCCAGATGGTCTACCACAAGAGGATTCATATACTGTATTCCATGACCAGCCTCTCAAAGATCTTCATGATATGATGAGTGGTATATATAGTCAAGTCAAGTCAAGTTGGGGAGCATGCACTGGTACAGTGCATTGCCGCACCCACCACACAACAAAACAACTCGGGATTGGCAACCCTCCAGGCAGACACGCGGTCCAGTTCTGCCCTCTGGAAATGACCCTCTATCTGCCACAGCCAGGTGTTTTGTGGGTGACCCCTTGGCCTGGTCCAGCTACTTGGGTCACCAACAATAAGAATCCTGTGAGCTGGATCACCCTTGGGGAAACAAGCCACATGGCCACAGTGCTGTAACTGATGCTCCCTCACAATGCAGGTAATGTGCCTCATTTGGGACTCCATGAGCAACAGCTCATTCGACACAAAGTCAAGCCAACGGTACCCAAGGATTTTCCAGAGAGGCACAGTACTAAAGGAGCGCCCTGATCAGAGCCTCCATTGACTCTGCGAAGATCACAGCATCGTCAGCAAAGTCAAGATCTGTGAATCTTTCTTCACCAACAGATGCCCCACAGCCACTGGACTCCACGACCCTGCCCATACAACACCCAGTCCATACAAGCATTAAACAGAGTAGGAGCAAGGACACACCCCTGATGATTCCCAGAATCAGCTGGGAAAAAAACTGAGGTTCTGCCTCCACTCTGCACAGCACCAGTGTAAAGGCCACTCATGATATCCAGCAACGTCGAGGGGATCCCGCGAACCCTCAGGATGTCCCACAGGGCAGCTCAATCAACTGAGTCGAATGCTTTATGAAAATCGACAAAGCTGCAAAGAAACTCTGCTGATATTTGCGTTTGCACTCCATGAGAACCCTCAGTGCCAGGATGCGGTTGATGGTAGACTTCTTAGGCGTAAAACCAGACTGTTCTGGTCGCTGGTAGGTGAGCAAGTGATCACAGATCCTATTGAGGACAACTCTAGCAAGGACCTTACCCGGCACTGAGAGCAGTGTTATCCCCCTGTAGTTGCTGCAATCCAAGCGATCACCATTCCCTTTCCAGATAGGGACGACAAGTACCATTTTCCAGTCAGTTGGGATGATGCCAGTCCCCCAAATGGAAGCAAAGATTGCTTGCAATGCCAGGAGGACAGCCTTACCACCAGCCTGGAGAAGTTCACCACAGATCCTTGCAGCCTTTCCTCCCCTCAGCTGGTTCACCACCTGTGCAATCTCAGTGAGATTGTGTGGTTCGCAGCTAATTGGAGGATCAGCCTCAAGAACCGTGAACCCAGAGATGTTCACTGTCCTAGCCAGAGGATCAGCTTTGAACAATTGTTCAAAGTAGCCAGCCCAGCAGGTGACAACTGCAGTGTCATTCGTAAGGACCGTTCCATCAGCTGCTCTGACTGGAACTCTCCAAGAAACAGATTCAGATGCGCGTAATGCTTTGATTCCTCTGTAAGCAGGACGTAGGCTGCTAGACCACAGATGGTGTGTCACTTACTCATAGATTCCTCTAACAAACGCATCTTTATCTGTCCTCAGAGCTCTCACAGTCGTCCTTCTCAGTTCCCGGTACAGACCAGAGTTGCTATTGAGCCGTGCGCTGCGACTCATCTTGGTGATATCCAGGGTGCCCTGTGAGATGAAACACCTCCTTCTGGGAACACCAGTAACAGTAATATATAGTCATTAGGTGAAAATGTGCCTGCCTGTTTAGGAACTGGAATAATACAGGATGTAGTGTATATGCATTGTCTGTATATATGATGCTGTCACATAATACACAATTTAGATGGCAACAGTAGGTCGAAAACAAAAAAATAAATTAACCAGCTACTGTTACAGTGGAGATTTTGGGCAGAAACTGGTGGCACATAGCAGAGACAGGACTCAATGGGGCTACAGAAGGTGATGGAAAGCAGGCATTGGCAGGCACTGAAGACACTTGTTTTCAGTTCAGGTCAAGACCTCCAACATCATTAAAAGGAAGAATGCCTGGTGTGTGTGCTTGGTATCCAAGGTGCAAAAAAAGGCAGGTGTCCTTACACAAAAGTGGTGGAGACATTAAGTGATTCCTCATGGGATCTTACCCTTGTCCAAAAAATAGAAAATTGCCACAAAAAGATCGGCTTGAGGTGAAGAAATCTTCTAAGTGAAAAGGGACAGGACTTGGTCCTGTTGTGAGACTGCGGCAGAAGATAATAAAAGGTCAGACCAGGAACTCACTGAATCTGCCTCCCAAAATGCGCCTTAACACAGACAGCCAAAAATCAAGAGCCAGGCTTTCAGACTTGCCCATGCCCAAAAGGGTGCACATGCTTTAAAATTTTCACACTTTATATATTCAAAATACTCAAGGGAGGTGATACTTCATAGAAGAGTATTAACCTCTGGTGTGAATTAGAAGCCCAAAAAAGGATCATTATAAATTAAGAATTTATTTGTCCTCACACATGTATGTTAGGGAGACGACATGAGGACTCTGATGTTTTATATCTACTCCAAACCATGGAAAGTCAAACCAAAACAAACAAGACAGTCTACAAACATAAAAACACTGTTCAAAAACAAAGCAATAGAATCCTCAAACCAGTAAATCAGAGTAGAGCTCACTTGATGCTCCACAATTCTCAAAGATGTCCAACTGGGACCATCACCTCCACCTGACTATGAAGGCAGAGGGTATGTGCACAGTTACATCAGGATGGACCTGTCCCAGTAAACATAAAAAATGTATTTAATAATCTTAAATACATCATACAATACATGAATACTAAATAATTACAAACATTACATAAAATACAGAAAAAACATACTACGAAAAACTTCAAATATAAAAGACAGTAACTCCAGCTGTAACATTACAGGTCCCATACAACAGAGGATGAGACCATGGCACCATCCTAGAAAGCAGGGACTGGTAATAGGCCAGTTACCAACTCCTGTCCATGAGGTGGCCACATAAAGTTGACAAACGAAAGGAGAAGAACTCTGTGGCACTAAACAGAACTGGAGACAGCAGAGGGAGTTCTAGTTTGAAACAAAAGTCATGCACAACCTCAGAAGTGGTTTTGGGGTTTTGCCAAAAGTGACCCCAATATTTGTGTCTAAAACCTACCTTTAACCAGGGTTTAATTGAATGTGATGTCAGGAGGTAAGTTGGACAAATGCCCAACTTTTGTTAGGAAGACAGATCAGAGTTTCAGGAGAGAAAGAAATAGAAAATTTAAAAAAGAGAGTGCTTTATTAACTTGCATGTGCTTGTTAGAGCCAGAACTGATAGCAATGGTGGAATCTTTGGTACCAGTAATATTGAGGATGAGATGCAGGAGTTTGGAGATGTGATGTGATGGCTGTGTTCAACCATGTCTAAGAAATAGCAAAATAAGTTGTTGACATTATGAATCTGGAGTTATAGGGAGCACAAAAGACTATTTGTTGATGAAGGGTGTTGAATGGTAAAAAATGTGTAGGTGATCTCTGCAGAAGTTGCATACCATAGTGTGCAAAAATCTTGGGTGCAAAATCTGTACATTTTGGTTTATTTTTCCATTATATTTTTTTCAAGACAAAAAAACAGATGAACAAAATTCAGGACACATCAAAGCATATCCTCTTCCTAGTTGTACTTCACCTTTAAAACAGCTGTTCCAACAAAGAAAGGAAGACATGCTGGTGCCTAAGGCTATTGATTAGTATATAACCTGGGCATTCTGGACAAAAGTAGCTAAATTATTTTATAGCCTGGAAAAGGAAGACAGGCCAGAAGGTATTAAGGAACATCAAAAAAGTTTTATTCTTTGTGAAAATGGACAATGAATTCATTCATCATATTGACAACCAGCCAATCAGAATATCTAACAATCGCATCTTGCAAAACCCCCCAGTAGAATTTTATAATAAATATGCCTCGTCTGAGGAGCGATATAGGAAGGAGGGAAGAAGAAGGGATGAAGACGTCAGGAGAAGAGAACAGAGCAACGTCAGAAGAAGGCGCCAGCAACGTGTGGCCATTTCCATCTGATCATCAGAAAAGCATCTCATGAACAGCAACGAATGGTAGATCACAAGCCGCCTGCGACATTCATCCTTGTCATCTTTACTTTTTTGTAAGCTTTTTCTAAATACTGTACATATTCAGACTTTACTATCAGTCCTATTTTCTTTTATTCTTTGTTCCAGTGGTATTATTATTATTCTTCCTGTAATAAATACCATGCTGCTTTTAACTTTTTATGCTTTAGCTTAATGTCTAGAGTGCTTGAAGTAATAACGTAGATTTCTTTGAGCACCTGGTGCAGCCGGAGAATTGCCATTACCTTCATGCTGCGAGGTTTATTAAGGGCTGAAGGCGAGAGCTCCACCCAATAGTAGGGAACAGTACATAAAGTAAGGTATTCTTGGCTGATAAATGGCCTATAGTCATGGATGCTGAGCCTTTGTATGTTTAAATGTATTCTTGGAGACCTAAAGTAATATTTAGGTCTGAGATATCTTTAAAACATCGTATATTGTTCGTGCAGATAATAAGTAAGTCTCTTGAAGTGTTGAGATGGTGACAGGCTGTATTATTCCTAAGGCACTTGTGTGGTTTAAAGTGCTAGAGGTTAACCAGCTTTGTGTTTGTCACTCATAGGGCACTATTGAGTTTCTGTGTGTATGTGTATAGCTATGTATGCATGTGTTCATCTTAAGGTGCAACAGTAGATCAACCCGGTAACGAACTTGACAAATACATTTACCCTTGAAGAAAATAGGTAAAGGGTAAATAGAGGAAAATACCATGATAATACACACAGCATCTCTTGTTTGTAGAAGATCTTTTAGTTAGAGACATAAAGAACAGTGAAAGTTAGTATGATCTGAGGGTGAAGGTAAGAAAATGGAGGAACATGTGAAAAGTAAATCAGCTGAAATGTTGGAAGCAACAGCAAGTGAGTTTTCATAATCATCAGGGGCCTCGTGTATAAACGGTGCGTACGCACAGAAATGTTGCGTACGAACGTTTTCACGCTCAAATCACGATGTATAAAACCTAAACTTGCCATAAAGTCATGCACAAGTCATACCCTGGCTTTCTCTGCTCGGTTTTGCAGACTGGCGGCACCCAGCGTCAAAGCAGTGCTACTGTTCCTGTGTGGTTACTCTTTCTTTCTTAGACCCACATTCCTGACGCGGCTTTATAAATACACTGAAATTAACTCCATATTGTTTATTAGTGTAATGCATCTGATTGTAATTAACCTGTAGCAATATAATGGTCCAGGGAATAGCCATAGTATTCCAAATACCATAACTGCTTTAGCATTGTTAATGTCACTGCATCTTGTTCTTCTTTCAGCTGCTCCCGTTAAGGGTTGCCACAGCAGATCATCTTTCTCCATATTACTCTCACTGCACCACTCAGAGTATTTATATCACTGTATCTGAGTGGGGAATCACAGCAGCAGCTGATCGGAAAGAGAATTATCGTTATACAGTTTCAAGCACACACTACCTCAGCCACCGCAAAACGCGTCAAAGCCATTCCTGTACGGACCTCGCGTTTCAGAAACAGTTTCATCCCAAGAATTATAAATGCACTCAATCAAGTGCTCCTTGTAGAACTGTTTGTACTTATAAGTACAATTACCCCACTGTAAACTTGCACTACAGTTATAATATTGCACAACCTGCGCCACTTTATAAAACACGTATGATGACGATATCATTTTTAAGATGAAATGCAGCAAAATATGTTGCTTATAGTATACAGATAAAACTTTAACTTCATTTAAATAATCAGTATTGTTAATAATTAAACATGTGAGGACACGGTGCCGCAGTGCTAGCTAGTTCACGGATAGCTCCTGCCTTGCGCTGTATTATTGATTCTTATTTTTAAAAAAGGAGAACATACAGGTCGATTAGCTTAGAACTTTGTTTTATATCTTATCTTTGAACAAGATAGAAATTTAGGAGTAGCATGACCTTACAAACCCAACAGTGAGATCTTAAGTGATCCACAGCCTACGGCTCCTCGATGGGGTGTCATGGGGTCCCCAGAAAAAAATGTGTAAATGTAAAATAATAATAAAATAAATATTCTTCTGTAGCAATAACAAAGTATAACATAAATTATTCTGTGGCAATTACACAAGAATGTCCAGTAACATGTACACTCTCCTTTTTAAAAGTATATACGAGCTGAGCACTCAAAAATAAAACTACATCAGCCAGCAACAAATACAATCAACTCAAGTCCAATGGAACTGTGCACAGTGCAATTCTGCAACCATCAACTATTCTGACAGCTACATCCATGTTGGCCGCATTATCAACAGTGGCTGCCTCAACCTTGTCTTTGATACCATACTCCTCCAAGATCTCATCAGTCTCCTCTGCTACAGCTGTCCCTGTCTGTGCCTGGTACACTGGTTTGGTTTTGAGGACTTTTTCTTGAGCCTGGCCATTCCTGACATAATGCAGCGTTACTGTGTGAGGTAATGATCTTGACTAAAACTTGCCCATCCATCTGCAGTGACGGCTGCCTTCAACACATGTTTCAGCTCAGAAATGGAAACGGATGAAACATCTGGTAAGAGGAGAACACGCAAATTTGACATTCCCTGACTTAGCCTACAATTAAACACATTAACTTACCGAAAATCGGGGGCATCTACTGTGGCAAATGGGTGCAAGCCTTTTACCACAAACTTAGTCACTGCTCAGTGACATTCGTCTATCCTGGCCTGTGTCATTTTACTTTTCCCCGCCTCTGTGAAAGGAGAAGCTACCGGTAGACTGCAGCGAGAACTGCCAGCATCTGAGACAGCCAGACTCTGTCTGTCTCTCTCGTCATGGTCATCTAAATGCAATGCACAGTAATAGCAGGTTTTGCAATAAGGCAAATCGCACTAACATAATATGCAATGTTAGTTGATTAGTTACCTGCCGTATTAATGGGAGAGGACCTGCAAACATTACCGCTGCTGCTGGGTTGAGATTCACTAGTCCGGAGCGGATCAAAAACACAACATTCATTTAAGGTTATCGCGTGTTTTGTGTGCAAATGCTTTTGCATATTCATAGTGTTTCCTCCCTTTGATGAAATATCTACTTTGCAAGTATTGCAAGTTGCCCTGTTGTCATCCTTTCTCGTAAAGTATAACCAAACTTTTGAGCATTTGTGCCGCTTAGGCGCCATGTTTCCTGCTGGGTAAATAAAGCTACGCAACGCGGTGACGTCATTCGAGGCGACTGGAATCGATAGGGGAATCGTTTGCAAAAATGGCAAACAATTCCAAGGAATTGAAACAGTGGGAACCGGTTCTCAACAAGAACCGGTTTTCGATTACCATCCCTACACGTATACATCTCAGTATTTTAATTATTCAGAGAGCTGTAATATCACGAATGTAATGGATGCTGTTTCCTGTCGGAGAAAGAGAAAGAACGGAAGCACGTAGTGATTCACACACATAGAGCACATAGAAGATCAAACACAGAATAAAGCATTTAACGTCCTACTTTAGGTACGATGGGATTTGAGAAACTAGTAAAATAAACGATTTTAAGATGAAGTTTATGATGTTCTACTTTAATGACAAAATAAACTATGTGATTAAAGTGAAAATTTTGAGATTAAAGTTGACATTTTGTGCTTTTTTCCCACTGTGTGCCTATTTTTTTCTCTGTACCCTAATAAGCTTTCATATGACACTCAGACGGCCTTTTCACGCCGACTTTGATATGTGACAACTTCTTTTTTATTTCGGGCACTGTGCGACTTTGTGAACTTGAGCTTTCGAGTTTCTCCGACACTATGTCACTCGATCAACTTTCTTTTGTTGATTATACCAGTGTTTAAACCAACAAATAGTACTTTTTTCTTTTGCCTCTACTTGGTATTCGCTGAAATTCTTGTATTTTCCCCCGTGCTTTTCTCATTGTCTTTTCAAAGAAAGCTATTTATATTGATTTGCATATTCAAAGAGGCATAATTCTGGGAGGAGTTGGGGTGGGACAGAAGGCGCGTGCACATGCGTTACTTTTCATGCTGAACGGATTTTATGTAGTGGAAGAACGTAAAAGTTTGCGTACGCACAGATTCTTGCATCTGGATTTTTCTGTGCGTATGCACATTCCCGTTTTTGTGCTTATGCCATGTCATAGTGTGAGTTCTACGCACGGCGTTATACATGAGGCCCCAGGTGTGAGCAGTAAGTGGAAAGCAACAAAAAATGTCTGGTTGAACATGACAGAAGAAGTCAGGGGTTGAACAGGGTCATTGAGAGACAAGAAAACATTGAGGCTGAGGTGGTATTTGAGGAAAAGAAGAGATGCTATATGGCAGAAGGCAACAAAGCAATATATGAGGAAAAAAACTGAAATTGCAGAAACATTTAGGAGAGCATAAAGTGACAAGACATAGGAGTTTACAAGTACAGAATGAGGAAGGTGAAGAGAAACGTGTTCACACAGTAATTGTAAAGTAGGTGGTACAAGAAAAACAGGATGTAATAAGTGTGAATTACTTGAAAAATGCTGAAGTGAACATCAGTATTGATAGAATTAAAAGGATGAATAAATATTAAGAAAAAATATTATGAAGAAATACATGGAAACGTTGCTGAATGAGGAGATTTAATTTTGATGTTTGTTTTAAGAAATGTTTTTGAAAGAGGAAGTCGCATTAGCACTGAAAAGCTGAAGGTTGGTAAAGCAGTGGGTCCAGCTGGAGTGGGGTTAGAAATGCTAAAAACAGCAGAAGGACCTCAAATTTAATGGTTGACAGACCTGTGCAACATGATTATATGTTAGGGGAGGATTTCTGAAGACTGGGAAAGATGTGTGCTTACCCAGTATACAAAAGGTATAGGGGAGTGTAGGTCATATCAGGTGATAAAGCCTTTGGAGAAGGAAATGAAGGTATTTAAGAAAGTGACAGAAAAATGATCAATGAGAGGTGTTGAGATGGTTTACTAGTGGATGAAAATCTGCTTGAGATGGTAACCAAAAAAGATAAATAAAACCTCCTGAGTCCATGAACTATGATCTTGCAATGATGGCTAAGAGTGAAGTGCAATTAAAGGACAAAATTCTGAAATAGAAAAATGAATTTGGAAACTATACCGTAACATTTTATGTGCATATATTTTTATGTATTTCAGGTTTTGCCACTCAGAGATTTTGTTTTTATGATTTTGTTTACTTTGATTTGTTTTGGCAAAGATGAATATGATTACCACCTTATTTTTATTGTTTATGCAACACTCTCATGTATATTACCACTTCTGTCATGTTGCTTAAGTCACCCGATATGACTCTATAAATATGTCAGATGTCAAAGCACCTGCTATTCCTGGATAAATCTATGTCTTGTAATTTTCAGCATGGTTAGCTTATTTCTCAAGTAAGTCCTAGTGTTACGAGTTTTCCTGGCTCTTTGAATTTCATTAGATTATTGATTTTAATCCTATTGCTTTCATTTTGGTTGCCAGGTTATTTTGCTCTCTCTTAATTTTGACCTCTGCCAGTTACAGACCATATCTTTTGCTTTTGCTCTTAATCTCCTGGGGTCTCATGTATAACGCCCTGCATAGAATTCACACTAAAACATGCCATACGGATAAAAACAGAAATGTGCACTTGCACAAAGAAATCCATATGCATAAAACAGTGCATACACCAACTTCCCCATATTTACACTAGATAAAACCCAGTCAACGTGAAATGTAACGCATGTGCACTCACCTGCCGCCCCACTAAGACTTCTCCCAGAATTACACCTCTTTGAAAATGCAAATCAAATCCTTAAGTTCAGCATTGTGTGAAAAGACAATGGCAAAAGCACAAGAATTTCAGCGAAAACCAAGTGGAGGCAAGGAAAAACGTTCTATTTGTTGGTTTAAGCAGTGGTATAAACAACAAAAGGAAGTTGATCGAGTGACATAAGAGTGATGGAGAAACTTGAAAGTTCAAACTGAGAAAGTCACATACTGCCCGAAAAATAAAACAGAAGTGGTCAGATATCTAAGTTCCAGTGAAAAGGCGAGTCATAGCTCACAGTCTGAGTGTCATATGGAAGCTTATTAGGGTACAGAGAAAAAAAAAAAAAATAGGGACAAAATGGAGAAAAAGCTCAAAATGTCAATTTTAATCTCGATATTTCCACTTTAGTCACATAGTTTATTTTGTCATTAAAGTAGAACATCATAAACTTGGTCTCAAAATTATTTCATTAACTAGTTTCTCAAATCCCATCATAACTAAAGTAACACATTTAATGCTTTGTATTCTATGTGTTCTTCTATGTACTCTATGTGTGTGAATTGCTAAGTGCTTTTTAAACAGGCTTTCTCTATGCTGACAGGACACAGAATACATTACGTTCATGATATTACAGCTTTCTGAACAATTTAAATGCTAAGATATATACTTGATATCATTTTCATGATGATAGGAATTAAAGCATGAATTAAACATGGGGGCTCGGTGGCGCAGTGATACCGACGAGCTGGTGCCCAGTCCAGAGATTGTTCCTGCATCCTGCAAGATGCACTGTGCGCGACCCTCAATTAAATAATTTAATGCAGCAGTACTGTCTCTTTCAAACTTACTAACCCCCAATTCCTGTCCTTCTTTTTCTTTCTTCAAGTAACCAATCGCCACACAAGATCTGCAATAAATGTCAAGCCATCTATAAGATTAGAATACAGATTCTTCAAAACCTTTAAGGAATATTGAAATATTTTCATAGTACATGTATAATTTTTCCATCCATCTATCCATCCAGGGTCTCGCGCCAGTCCCAGCAAGCATACAGCAGGAACAATTCCTGAACAGGGCACCAGCTCATCACTTCCACTGCACTACTGCGCCCTCACATTTAATTATTAACAGTATACATTATTTAAATTAAGTTAAAAAATGTATCTGTGTAATGTATGTACTTTACTGTATTTCATCTTAAAAAATATATCAAGAGCTCCAAGAAGATAACGCTTGGAAATCTGAATCAACTTAGAAGCCAATCATCATCATATGTAAATGCTGGCTTTATAAAGTGACTCAGGTTATGCAATATTACAACTGTAATGCAAGTTCACAGTGAGGCAATTGTACTTACTGTATAAGTACAAACAGTTCTACCAGGAGCACTTGAGGGACTGATTGTGTGCATTTAGAGCTCTTGGGATGAAACTGTTTCTGAACCGCATGGTCCATACAGGAAAGGCTCTGAAACATTTGTCATATGGGAGAAGTTTAAGCAGACTGTGCACATGTCTGAGGCAGCATGTGCTAGATGTTGTATCCCGATAATCCTTTTTCTGATCAGTTGCTGTACAGCTGTGATTCCACACTCAGATACAGTGGATTAAAATACTCTGAGTTGTGCACTGAAAGTAACAACGCTAATGCAGCAATGGTATTTTAAATAGTTTGGCCATTCCGTGCACCATTATATGCTTACAGGTTGATTATAATCAGATGCCTTAAACTAATAAACAATATGTGGTTAATTTCAGTGTATTTGTTAAAGCTGCATCAGGGATGTGAATCAAAAAAATAAATATAATAAAAAAATAATAAAATAATAAAAAACCACACAGGAACAGTAGCACTCCTTGGATACTAGGTGACGCCAGTTTGCAAAACCAAGCTGAAAACATGCATAAGCAATGGTTTGAACTGGCGTGAGAATGTGCATGCCTTACGCCAAGTTTACTTTTTATATATTGCAATGTGAGCGTGGAAACTGGCGCATGCAAAATTTTTGTGCGTATGCACCATTTATACATGAGGCCCCTGGTCTTTTGTTCTTCTCAAAAAACCTTTTGACATTTTACTATCACTTAACAGAAGCAAAACTAGTCAAGTTAAATGAAGGAAAGACCAGGTTGATAGTTGGAAGCAAACAGACAAGAGATATGGAAGAGGTGGGTGAATGGCCATCTGGTGTGTGATAGAAGTGTTGGGAGAAAAGGTTGTTGGAAGTAAGTGCATAAAAGATGTACTGGTGTCAAGGATAATTTTCAGGAAGAAAGTGAGACCTTTGTTTGTAGAAAGTGTGTAAGAGGAGTATTGAAAGTGTTGAACAAGATTGCATTTAGAATTCATAAATGAATTTGTTTAGGAGAAAGGGAAGTTGTGCATCTTAGATGAAATGTTGAGTGCACATGGAAGCGAAGGAACAACAGTGATGGGAAGGGTGAGAGGTGCCTGGAAGAATTTTGGAGAGCTGATCTGTAAAGCTGGAACATGAAGCAAAGTTGGAAAGAACAGAAATGGGAACAATCAGGTGAAGTGTTACAAAGTAAGAAACATCTGATGTGGTAGTAATAGGGTTTGTGCTTTGGGGTTTGGGGAGAACAAGCTATCATGAATCTTCTACTTCTTTCAGCTGCTTCCGTCTGGGGTTACCACAGTGGACCATCTTTCACCTTCATTTCTCTACTCTCTAGAGCATATCTCTACCTCTCCAGGGTCTCCTCAACATGTCCCTATTCTCACTACAGATCACAATGTCATCAGCAAACATCATAGTCCACGGGGACTCCTGTCTAATCTCGTCTATCAATCTGTCCATCTCCATTGCAAATAAGAAAGGGCTCAGAGTTGATGCCTGATGTAATTCCACCTCCATGTTGAATGCATCTCACACTCCTAGTTTTCCTTTTTCAGCTTCCACCATTTGATCCTTGGCTTTGCCCTCACTCTTCTCCTCTTCTTCTTGATCTCCAGTGTCATCCTACAAACCACCATCCTATGTTGCCTAACTACAATTTCCCCTGCCACCACTTTTCAGTCTTCAGTCTCCTTCAGATTGACTCTTCTACATAGGATACTGTATATTTTACCTGTGTGCATCTTCCTCCACTCTTGTATGTCACCCTATGTTCCTCCTTTTTCTTAAAATATGTATTCACCACAGCCATGCCCATACTTTTCTCAAAATCCACTGTCATCTGACCTTCTTCATTCCTCTCCTTGACACCATACCTACCCATCACCTCCTTATCCCCTCTGATCCCTTCATCAACATGTCCAATGGAATCTGCTCCAATCACCACTTTCTGTCCCTTGGGTACACTGTCCATCACTTCATTAATTACACACCCAACTTGCAGGCTATATGCACTAACAACATTCATCATCACACCTCCAATTTCTAGCTTCATAATTATTATTTAGTCTGACACTCTTTTTACCTCCAAAGCACTCTTGACATACTATTCCTTCAGAATAATCCCTACCACATTTCTCCTTCCATTCACACCATGATAGAACAATTTTAATGCACCTCTGATCCATCTGGTCTTACTCCCCTTCCATTTAGACTCTTGCACACACAATATATCAACCTTCCTTCTCTCCATCATATCGGCTAACTCTCTCCCCTTACCAGTCATACTGCCAACATTCAAAGTTCCTACCCTCAGTTCCACTCTCTTTACCTTCCTCCTCTCCTCCTGCCTTCGGACACATCTCCCTCCTCTTCTTCTCCTTCTTCGGCCAACAGTAGCTCAATTTCCTCCAGCATCCTGTTGGCTAACAGTACTGGTGGTGTTTGTTGTTAACCTGGGACTCGACCGATCCAGTATGGAAGTCTGTATTGTTGTTTGCATATTGATCTAGCAAAATTTTACACCAGATGCCCTTCCTGACGTAACCCCATTTAACCGGGCTTGGGACCAGCATGAAGAAACAGACTGGTTTGTCTATCCCTTATAGCTGGGTTAACAAGCTAACCTGAGTAAACCCAGAAAATTGCTGTTCAACTCATGATAATAATGACAAGGGTCAGTTTTGTTACATTTAATGTGCAGACCATGCATAAGGGTTTATCACCCTGTCACCTTTAAACTTTCGACCTACAGTTTACTCTTTGCCATTTAAGAAGGGTACCTAGCAAAACTTGAGTGTGGAAAACCCCTACAGTGTGCTTGAGGGTGCTATTACTGAATGTTACTTAACGTGATAAAGGGATATGCAACATGCGACCAGACCATTGCACCACACCCTGCAAACATACATCAGTGCTTCAAACCATAGCTGCTAAGAACCTTCTAGCTCAGAGGGTGCAAGATTTCATTTCAGAGGGTGCAACAAAGAGGAAGGCTGCTTTGCAGTTTGCCAAAATTGAGTGAGGTGTGTCATCACAGTGTGGCATCATTTGTAGGTAATTTATTAGTTAGTGTTTCAGCTCTGTGATATGAAAAGAATCAAGCATTATGTGTGGAAATGTCACCTGAGAATGAGTCACAGAAATATGCATTCTTGCGAGTTTCTTGCTATAGACGTAGCATTAATAAAGACGCATAACTTTTTTTTAAGAGAATGAAATTTGAACATTACAATGATCTGTAGAGAAGGGTGATGTCGAGATATGATTGATATTTTTGCCGGGGGGCCTGAATTGGATGCAATACCTGCAACCTACATCCATACCCTCTCTCCTGCTGGCAGTCCTGGCAGTAGCGTGGTAATTTTAACTGTGCAACCCATTTGTTTTTGAACTAAAGTGCTGGGGTTGTCAGGGTACAAAACTCATCAACTGTGTTTCATTGCTTAGCAGTGCGCCGGCACTCATTGCTTCACGGGGGTCTTCAATGCCCAAAACTCCTTTATCTTTGATCATATGTCATTTCCTCAAGGTGCTTGATACCCAAACCGCAGGATTGTCAATCAAGTGTCTAATCTTCACTGGGGACACATTGACAAAATTATTGAGATTTATAAAGGTAAATTGCTCAATTTATATTTAAATTTTATTAACTGAGTTAAAAGCTGATTTTTTGAGTTCAGTTTGTTCACCTGTAGTACAGTATGGGGTTCAAATTGTGATTCAAAAATGATAACTTTGACTTCTTTATCTTCAAATGTGATGTTACTTTTGTACTTGGTGTGAACGTAAATAAACCCTTTTCTATGGGTTCAGGAAATAGAAAAGTTTGAAAAGCACAATCTAGCATTTCACCAGTTTAGTATAATATAACAAGTCTACCAAATGCAATTCATCCACTGAGACAACCAATTAGATCAGACATCCTGCCAAAACAACATAATTCAAAGTATGGTATCATTCATATTGCCATTCATACGGAATACATTGTTATTTAACAGTAAAAAAAAGTTAATTTAACTAAATTAGAATTTTATGGCAAAAATGCTGTGTTCTAAAACAACAAAACCAGGTTAAACCCTTGGGGTTTTCCCCTGTCATTACAAAACTATTTTATTGGTGTATAATTACTTGAGATGTATGCATGACTCATTAACCTAATTGCCTGTGAGTTTTCTTGAGGTGGTGCAAGTGCAGCAACCAATAACAAAAATTTCTGAGAAAAATTATACATGAAACATACTTCAAATGAAAATGATTACTTACATAGAAATTAGATATTAAAAAAGGAAATTAAACATTGTATAATGGCAAGCCTTCCAACTGACTGTCTCCCAACAGATGGCAGAGCTTCTGGTATTATGAGCTACTGGCAGGAAGAGGCAGGTCCAGGTAGGCGGACACCTGATGTGACATCAGAGATGTTATGGTCATCAGTCTTCCGGTCTGCAAATAGAGGAATGCAAAAGGTATCAGTCCACAGCTCCCTCTAGTGGCAAATTACAATTACTTGAGTCCTTAAGCTGTCCCCCATGTGCATGCATGTTACTATATATATATATATATATATATATATATATATATATATATATATATATATATATATACATATATATTGTGATAGATAAGGGGTGCTATCGCTCCCTTGAACCCTCGGACACCACGCCAGACACCAGATAAAAGTCCAAATATGATATTTATTTGGTCTATACAGTGCACAAAGCACCCTCCTCTCCACAATACTCATATAAATAAACAATAACACTACAATAATCCTCCACTCTCCCAGATGTGTTGCCACCCTTCCACCCAGCTCAGCTCGTCTTCTGGGGTTTTTCCATAATCCTTTTATAGTCCATGACCCGGAAGTGTTTCTGTTCCTCAGTCCATGTGACGTTCTATCACTTCTGGGTCAGATCAAAAACTCTTCTTTTTCATCCCGGAAGCATGTCATTTCTTCTGTCCATGTGACTGGGACGTACTTCCGGGGTGTAGGGAAAATATTCCTTACTCCTCCCTACAGTGTCCTCTGGCAGCCCCCATGGTATCCAGCAGGGCTGTGAATTAAAAGTCCACTGTCCATAATTCCCTGCTGGCATTCGGGGCACTTCCATGCTACAGGGAGGGCTCCACCTGGCGGCCTGGGGGTATTGGCCGGGATGAATGGCCGGCCATATCCCATAATATACATTGTGGCACGCGGCTGGGGGTGGTACCCAGCCGGGATGCCCAAGAGGACCGGAGGAGGGCTTACGCCTCTACCAGACCACGAGGGGGCGACCGCCCTGGTGGCTTTGGGGACCACGGATACAGAGTTTTGAAGCTCAACCCTGTAGGGTCCCGTGGTCTCCGCCAGGGGGTTCCCAAATGCCTTTAGAGCCCTGGCCCTCAGCACTTCCACCACACCTGGAAGTGCTGGGGGGAAGAGGATCAGCAACACCTGGAGTGTTTCCGGGTGCGCAGCCGGCACTTCCACCACACTGGGGAGTGCCGGCGGAAGATTGTCGGGAGGCACCTGGAGCACATCCAAGTGACTATAAAAGGGGCCGCCTCCCTCCATTCGATGGCTGGAGTCGGGAGAGGAGCAGGACAGAGCTCGGAGGAGAGGAGTGGAGGAGGACCTGAAGAGAGGCAGAGTGAGAGAGGCCTGGGGCCTCATGTATAAACGGTGCGTACGCACAGAAATGTTGCGTACGAACGTTTCCATGCTCAAATCGCGATGTATAAAACCTAAACTTGGCGTAAAGCCACGCACATTTCCACGGTACCTCATACCTTGGCGTATGCAATTTCTCCGCTCGGTTTTGCAGACTTGCGGCACCCAGCATCAAAGCAATGCTACTGTTCCTGTGTGGTCACCCTTTCTTTCTTAGACCCACATTCCTGACGCAGCTTTATAAATACACTGAAATTAACTGCATATTGTTTATTAGTGTAATGCATCTGATTGTAATTAACCTGTAGCAATATAATGGTCCAGGAAATAGCCATATTATTCCAAATACCATAACTGCTTTAGTGTTGTTACGCTCACTGCATCTTCTTCTTCTTTCAGCTGCTCCCGTTAACGGTTGCCACAGCGGATCATCTTTTTCCATATTACTCTCACTGCACCACTCAGAGTATTTATATCACTGTATCTGAGTGGGGAATCAGCAGCAGCAGCTGATCGGAAAGAGAATGATCGGTATACAGTTTCAAGCACACACTACCTCAATCACTGCAAAACGCGTCAAAGCCATTCCTGTACAGACGTTTCAGAAACAGTTTCATCCCAAGAACTATAAACGCACTCAATCAGTCTATCAAGTGCTCCTTGTAGAACTGTTTGTACTTATAAGTATAATTACCGGTGCCCCACTGTAAACTTGCACTACAGTCATAATATTGCACAACCTGTGCCACTTTATAAAGCGCGTATGATGACGATATAATTTTTAAGATGAAATGCAGCAAAATATGTTGCTTATAGTATACAGATAAAACTTTAACTTTATTTAAATAATCAGTATTGTTAATAATTAAACATGTGAGGACACGGTGCCGCAGTGCTAGCGAGCCGCTGGTGCTCTGTTCACGGATAGCTCCTGCCTTGCGCTGTATTATTGTTGGTACTGACGCGACACTGGAAGGATAGACGGAAAGAATAATTAAACATGTACTATGAAGATATTTCAATATTCCTTAAAAGTTTTGAAGAATCGGCATTCTAAGCTTACAGATGGCTTAACGTCTATTACAGAGCTGATTGTGTGGCGATTGGGTATTTGGAGAAAGAAAAGTAAGGACAGGAATTGGAGGTTAGTACGTTTGAAAGAGACAGTACTTCTGTAATAAATTATTTCATCGAAGGTCGCACATGGTGCAGCAAGCCTCTTGCGTGAGTTATGAATAATCAATGCGCCACTGTGTTCCCATGTTTAATAACATGCTTTCATTCCTATCATCATGAAAAAGATATCACATATACATCTCAGTATTTTAATTATTCAGAGAGCTGTAATATCACGAATGCAATGGATTCTGTGTCCTGTCGGAGAAAGAGAAACAACGGAAGCATGTAGTGATTCACACACATAGAGCACATAGAAGATCAAATACAGAACAAAGCAAAGTAGTAAAATAAAACGATTTTAAGATGAAGATTATGATGTTCTACTTTAATGACAAAATAAACTACGTGATTAAAGTAGAAATTTAGAGATTAAAGTTGACATTTCGTCCTTTTTTCCCACTGTGTGCCTATTTTTTTTTCTCTGTACCCTAATAAGCTTTCATATGACACTCAGACGGTCCGCTATGAGTCGCCTTTTCACGCCGACTTTGATATGTGACTTCTTTTTTATTCCAGGCACTGTGTGACTTTGTGATCTTGAGCTTTCGAGTTTCTCCGACACTATGTCACTCAATCAACTTCCTTTTGTTGATTATACCACTGTTTAACACTAGAATTACCAGAGCCATGAGCTAAGAGAAAGTCGTTCTAAGTCGGTGGGGGAATGGAATAGCTGGCTGCTAGTAGCTTTTGTTTATCAGCACATTTAGATGACAAAGGACTCTAGCGGAGAGGTGCAAACGGATTTAAGACGCGATTTAAGGTGGGACGGATTTACGAGTTTTTTCGTAGGCTCTGGTAATTCTAGTGTTAAACCAACAAATAGTATGTTTTTCCTTTGCCTCCACTTGGTATTCTCTGAAATTCTTATATTTTCTCCCGTGCTTTTCCCATTGTCTTTTCACAGAAGGCTATTTATATCGATTTGCATATTCAAAGAGACGTAATTCTGGGAAGAGTTGGGGCGGGACAGAAGGCGCGTGCACGTGCGTTACTTTTCACGCTGATCGGGATTTATGTAGTGGAAGAACGTGAAAGTTTGTGTGTGCACAGATTCCTGCATCTGGATTTTTCTGTGCGTACGCACATTCCTGCTTTTGTGCTTACGCCATGTTATAGTGTGAGTTCTACGCACGGCGTTATACATGAGGCCCCTGGACTTTGGGAGAGTTTTGGAGTTGTGTGTGTACTTATTATTGTAAATAGTAGTTGTAAAATAAACGTGTGGTGGTGCTTAAAACATGTCTGCCTGTCTGTGTCCGGGGCTTGTTCCACACTGGCATAGCCGACAGGATTCTCCACCTGGTTCAAGGCGGGGACCTGGAATGAGAAATAATGTTGTGGATGGCCTGACGCAGCAGGGGAGCCCACCCACGTGCTGCGGGAGCGGCGTGCACAAAGCCCCATGAGAGGGACTCGCCCCACGGACTGGCACTGGTCCACAGAAGGGCCATTTCCCCCTGATGTGGGAAGACAACGGGCGGTGCAAGAGTGCAGTGGGCTCCTACGAGCGCACCATCGCTGGAGGTGCCCGGGATGGCATGTCGCCTAGTGAGGCCACGTCGAGGACGTCTCCTTGGACAGATGGGACCTGGGAGGTAAGTTCCCTGCTTGCCGGCAACCGGCCCTGGGGGGCCGCGTGTGTTTTGTGTTTAGCAGGCAGGAACTGCCCGGATCCACGTCGGTGGCAGGCGCGTGCTGGTCTGTGGGACTTCGACAGCGCAGTGGCAGCTGGGGGAGCTGCTGGGGGAGCTGTGGGAGCTGCGGCACGCCCCTGCATGGGGAAGAGGGGAGACAAGATGGCCGTGGACCCTCCCCAAGGCAGGCACGGGATTGGAAGGTGTATCTTGCGTGCCCGCCGATGATTGGATGGAGGCGGGATGAAGGAATGTCCATCCCGGGCTGGGGAAGGACCCGATTGGGCCGGAGGAAAGGGTCCACAGGAAGCAGCCAGCGTGTGTCGATGACGGACAGGTAAGCCCACCGCTGGCTGACTTTCTGTACTTGCCGGCGGCTCTGCGCGAGCTGGAGGAGTGCCTTCAGCTCGCAGAGTCGCTATTGCAGGTGATACGCGTCCTCCATAGAGGATTGAAGGAGCTGGAGGTGAAGGCAGTCGCGTCCGTGATGACGCTGCGACAGTGGGCGGATCGGCGTGATGCTGGAGTCTTCAGCTGGATGGATGCGGTGGGGAAGGTAAATGGAGCTGACCCCATAAAGGATAAGGGAGAACCCACCGAAAAGGCCCGTGATGTGAATGATCGGAACCGAGTAGGGGGTTCTCCGACAGTGGACGTGGCGGCAGGTGCAGCACACATGGTGAGGGGAGAGACAGCGAGAGGGCTGAAAGGACGCGAGCTGATGTGTGCGCCAGGTCCTAGCGCCCTACGCCCCGAACCAGTGGCGGCCTCGCGTCGTTCTACAGGAACGCAGATGGGGCAGGGGCTGTGCTTTTTCTATAAGCAGATCCAAACCGTCACGGCGTCCCAGAGGAAATGGAGGAATCAAGGGAAGAAAGCCGATTCCTCCGATAGGAAGGGACGTGATGCTGGGTGCTCACGTCCAGAGAAAGGCCGCCCTCTGCGGAGGCAGAGGGAAACCCCACAGCCGGCTAAGGTGATGGGGGTGTGTGCGGTCCCGTCCGATGTCCCAACACAGAGGGCACGGAGGTCTCAAAAGGGGGGCCGAACTGGCAAGCACCGGGGTGCCGGTCGGAGGGGGGAGCGTTACCTGCATATGAAACGAGGTGACGCCAAGTGGTGGCATCAGGGCATTGTCTTTGCCCCTTGTTCCAATTTATATTTTGCAGGACCAGGCCCTGGAGTGGAGTATGTCGGCTTCCCGCCATGGAAGATCTGCCCTTGCGCGACGGGCCGCTGGCCCCTAGGGGTCTCAGCTTGTGGTGGGGTACTGTGGCATGCGGCTGGGTGTGGTACTCAGCTAGGATGCTTACACCTCCTCCAGACCACGAGGGGGCGACTGCCCTGGTGACTTTGAAGATCACGGGTACAGAGCTTTGAAGCTCAACCCTGTAGGGGCCCGTAGTCACCGCCAGGGGGCGGCCTGATGCCTTTGGAGCCCTGGCCCTCAGCACTTCCACCACACCCAGAAATGCTGGGGGGAAGAGGATCGGGGACAACCGGAGTGTTTCCTGGTGCAACAGCCGGCACTTCCGCCACACTGGGGAGTGCCGGCGGAAGATTGTCGGGAGGCACCTGGAGCACATAACGGGTGACTATAAAAGGGGCCACCTCCCTCCATTCAATGGCTGGAGTTGGGAGAGGAGCAGGACAGAGCTCGGAGGAAAGGAGTGGAGGAGGACCTGAAGAGAGGCAGAGTGAGAGAGGCCTGAACTTTGGGGGAGTTTTGGGGTTCTGTGTGCACTTATTATTGTAAATAGTAGTTGTAAAAGAAACGTGTGGTGGTGCTTAAAACATGTCTGCCTGTCTGTATCCGGGGCTTGTTCCACAATATATATTAGTGCTGGGCAATGATTAAAAATTTTAATCGCAATTAATCGCAGACAATCACAACAATAACATTGTTACATGCAAAATTCAATAATGAACTCAAAAGTAGTGCATTCTGTGTATTTGGTTTGCAAACATATTAAACAAATATGGTGCTTTTTAACAGCACTATTCCCTTTACATACGTAGTAGCAGTTAAAATATTTCTTGTAAATCTTAACTTAAACATTAATATAATTAAATCAAATATAAAACCAAAGCTATTTGTCACTGCCAGGGCATTAACGTTTTATCTTGTTTGTTATAGAAAAACAAATTACCCTCAGAGTCCAGAGCCACGATCACAACATTATAACAGACACCTTCCGAGCAACAGCAAGTTAACATTTCTAAATGTGTTTTCTTTTTTATCTGAACAGATACCAGCAGAAACATTTTCTTTTAACATGGAGCAGCATAAACAGTCGATGTTCAGTAGCAACTCTTTGAGGCCTAATATTTTTTCCAAAAAACTCAGTTTTCTGAAAAGCGCACAAAGCAATGGTTTCACACATAAATCAACATAAAACGTCTGTTGCTGCCTGTTGTGCCTGCTGGTGCCTGTTTGCAGTTTATGGTGGCTCGACGGCCAGCAGGAATGCATGGTTTGCTGGCTCCCTGGCTGTCTTTGTAAGACAGGTGCGTGGGGGTGGCACTTGCAGTGAGACACAATATGGTTTGTACCTCCTGTCATCGTAAGTGTCTGTCCTCCAAGGTAAACGTTGCCATAGGTGCATCAGCCTCACAAACGTGTTCAGCACCACGATCAGCTGTGGACCAATCATCTGATGCTGGTACTTCACTTTCATTTTTTGATCTACATTTCCAGATCACTTACATCAAAATCGAAGTCCGACAAATCAGAGTCCGATTCAGAGATAATAAGATAAAAGTTTTGCTTTGAGCATTCATTTTGGTATCTCTCCACATGCCATTTTAGAAGCTGTTTGCTCTTCGCTACTCATGCACACGCAGGGAATTGAGGTCAAATCAACAAAGCTAACTTTCCTTCTAGCAAAAGCATATTGAAAAGTGCTGTAACAAGAAGATCACTATTCTTCGTCAATTGCTAGTGAAACTGAGGCTTTCAAAGTAATAATAATAATAACAAAAACTGCATTAACGCGTGATAAAATAATTGTCTGCGTTAATTAATTAACGCGTTAACTTGCCCAACCCTAATATATATATATATATGATAAATTATCGACATTGATTAACATGTTAAAAATGTCAGCAATTACCTTTTTTTACTACATCCCCTGAATGCTAATTTAACTGCACTTCACACATAATGAAGAAGCGCCAAAAGAATCCAAGTCTGTTGATAGTAGTAGTCTCTAGCTCTTGATTGTTTTGTGTGTTGTTACTTGATAATGAACTTTACTCACACAGACTAGACTCCACTTGTCCCTTGTAAATCGGGATCGTCCCATATTGGAACATAAAATGCTGCTTAGCACACTGAATCAATAAGGTACGTGATTTGTCCTATATTTTCATACACATCATTTCATGTATATACTGTACTAGCTCTTCAGAGTGCAGAGAATGACACATGAATAATTAAAATCAAATCAGTTACATAAGTAGAGTGAATGAATTTCATTTTCATGTTGCACTGATGCTGCAGATGGATAAGTACTGTGCACTGAGTGAGATTGCATGTTAGCATCATTATCTTCGTTATGCTGCTTTCACACATTAACATTTAATAAAAAACCACAGTAGCACTCACCAGTTATATAGCAAAATACCCGCGCTTCGCAGCGGAGAAGTAGTGTGTTAAAGAGGTTATGTAAACATATATATACATATATATACATATCTACATATACACATATCTACATATACATATATATACATAAATACATATATATATATATATACATATACACATCCACATATATATACATATATATATATATACACATACATATACACACATACATAAACACACACATATACATATATACATACATACATAGTGCGTTGTAACACGGGCTGTGATTGTTACATGGGAGGGAGATGACAAATCACAGCTTCCCGCTTTCTAATTGGGCCTGTGATTGGTGCTTCGACTGATGCCCAGATCCCACAGTATCTCCCCTTAGGAGAGACGTTAGGCGAGTGTAATTGAATAGCGGTGCTGCAAGTTTAGCTTTATACCTGTTTTTAAAGCTTATTGACTAAAAGGGGCTTTCATGAAAAAACTTAGGGCTTTGCTACAGGATACACCCTCCACAAGTTAAGGAAGTAAAAATAATGGTATATATTTCTGTTTTATTTAAACCTTTTAAGTTTGTATGCGGGCGGTATGGTGGCGCAGTGAAAGGTGCCAGTTAGGAGAACCGGGTTCGCTTCCCTGCGTGGAGTTTGAATGTTCTCCCCGTGTCTGTCTGGGTTTCCTCTGGGTACTCCGGTTTCCTCCCACAGTCCAAAGACATGCAGGTTAGGTGCATTGGCGATTCTAAATTGTCCCTGGTGTGTGGGTGTGTGTGGGTGTGTGCGCCCTGCGGTGGGCTGGCACCTTGCCCGGGGTTTGTTTCCTGCCTTGTGCCCTGTGTTGGCAGGGATTGGCTCCTGTACTTAGGATATAGCGGGTTGGATAATGGATGGATGGACATTTGTATGCATAGCCCCATTTGCCCGTTTTCGTTTTTTTTCTTTCTTCAGTAATATTTCAGCAAACCTGGAGCTTGTCAGTTCAAATCCTGGTACTGACACCACTGTGTGACCCTGAGGAAGTCACTTCACCTGCCTGTGCTGCAAAAAACAAAAGTAATGTAACAAATTGTACCTCAGATGTTGCAAGTTGCTGGAATAAAGGCATAAGTCAAATAGATAAATATGTATTATACACATAGGAACTATTCATTTACTTTCAGTTAAGTCTCTTACTATATTGAGAAATTGTTCTGTTCTGTGTACTGTATTGTATTGTATTGTATTGTATTGTATTGTATTGTATTGTATTGTATTGACCCCCTTCTTTTGACACCCACTGCACGCCCAATCTACCTGGAAAGGGGTCTCTCTTTGAACTGCCTTTCCAAAGGTTTCTTCCATTTTTCCCTACTAGGTTTTTTTTGGGAGTTTTTCCTTGTCTTCTTAGAGAGTCAAGGCTGGGGGGCTGTCAAGAGGCAGGGCCTGTTAAAGCCCATTGCGGCACTTCCTGTGTGATTTTGGGCTATACAAAAATAAACTGTATTGTATTGTATTGTAAGTCATCTGCAGCAAACCTTTATAAATGAGGGTTTCTCCTTTTCTGTTTCTTCTTCATTGAGGTTTTCTCTTGGAGAACTTTTTTCATTTCATTGAAAATTAAAGCAGCAGCTGCCAAAATATGCAGCTTTCTTATTAATTTTTTAACATTGTGTAAAATAACTTTATAAAGTAACATAAAAGGTTTAAATACTGGTTATTCTTTTACACTTAAATATTACTAAAGAGATACAAAAAAAGTAAAATGCATTTTTTGTTTTTCTTTAAGGAGATTAAATATTACTGAAGAAAGAAAAAAAAAAAAACTAAAACAGCCAAATGGGGCTATGCATACGAACTTAAAAGGTTTAAATAAAACAAAAATATATACCTTTATTTTTACTTCCTTAACTTGTGGAGGGTGTAACCTGTAGCAAAGCCCTAACTTTTTTCGTGAAAGCCCGTTTCAGTCAATAAGCCTTAAAAACAGGTGTAAAGATATTGACAATAAGCTACGCAAACCCACCAAGACATGGAATCGTTTAAATCAAGGCGCTGCACTACTTTCTTCCAGATCGGCCCCAAGGCGTTCATATTTTTCCAAAGCAGTTCTGGTCTCCATCGGCATCTGTAGCTGAGTCGAAAAACACCATCCCATACTATTAGTTAACGATTAACACATTTCTATATGTATTGTAAGCATACAATACAACTGATAATATGTTGCGCTTATTTATCTGGTGTACCGACATTTTTGCGCGTTTAACGGCTGAAATCCAACGTGGTTTGTGCCCTTCAGAATGAAAACAGTTTGCATTTACCTTTTTAATAAAAGGCAAGCTTTTAAGCCTGAGAAATCACCCCGTAAATGCACACGTTTAATTGCACATGTGTTAATATGTATGCTTACACACTGTTTCTTCTTCATTGAGGTTTTCCCTAGCATGTAGATCGGGGTAATTACATTCACGGCATTCGTAGTCTGAATCACAATCTGATTGTATGGGTGGTTACCTACCAGGTAACGCTTATGGTTGGCTAGCAAGTCAGCTAACATCAGCCACGGTGCCTTCAGTTGTGAGAAGCAGATCATAGAATGGTTGAAAATAGTTTACTGTCAAATAATGCAAAGAGTACGCGACACGTGTTTCGCCCTAATTCTTGGCTCATCAGGCGTACACACTCACTGCACTCCCTTACAGGAATCGAACCTCGGACATCAGCGCTAGAGGGGCTTCGCAGCGGTGAAGTACTGCTTTTAAATTTTAATTAAGAAGAAAAGAAAACCTTTTTAAATTGAGGGAAAATATACCAATAACAATTTGTTAAGGATCTGTTTTTTTGTGAAGCTGCCTTTACATAGCCTGTCCGCTGTTTTATAAACGAACGCCATATAAGGCCGTCCTTTATCCTTCACAGTCAGTTCACATGATTACGTGTGAGGCGTAATGACGCGATACGCAACCCCCGCAACCCCACCTCCCACGGCCAGCGAGCTGCAGTCCATTACTGTATATGGACAAAAAAGAGATTCCAGTTATGACCGTTATGCTTTGAATTTAGAAACGAAACCTGCCTAACTTTTGTAAGTAAGCTGTAAGGAATGAGCCTGCCAAATTTCAGCCTTCCACCTACACGGGAAGTTGGAGAATTAGTGAGTGAGTGAGTGAGTGAGTGAGTGAGTGAGTGAGTGAGTGAGTGAGTGAGTGAGTGAGTGAGTGAGTGAGTGAGTGAGTGCTTTGCCTTTTATTAGTATATATATATATATATATATATATATATATATATATATATATATATATATATACAAAGGGGGACCCAAAAATAACCGGAAATAAATAAATAACCTAATAACCTAACAACAACAAAATTCCGGTTATTTTTGGGTCCCCCCCTCGTATATATAGTGGCATGCGGCTGGGAGTGGCACCCAGCCGGGATGCCCAGGAAGACAGGTGGAGGGCTCATGCTTCCTCCAGACCACGAGGGGGCGACTGCCCTGGTTCCTTTGGGGGCCACGGGTACAGAGCTGGGAAGCTCAACCCTGTAGGGGCCTGTGGTGCCTGGAGAGCCCTGGACCTCAGCACTTCCACCACACCCAGAAGTGCTCTGGGTAAGAAGACTGGGGACACCCGGAGGGCTTCCGGGAGCACAGCCGGCACTTCCGCCACCAGGGGAGTGTCTGCAGAGGAGTGTCGGGAAAAACCTGGAGCCCATCCAGGCGTGTATAAAAGGGGCCGCCTCCCTGCAAACGAGGGCTGGAGTCGGGTGGAAGACGGACGAGGTCAGTGAAGAGAGAGAGAAGAAGGCGTTCCGAAGAAAGGCATAGTGTGGTTGGCCTGGACTTTGGGGGAGTCTGTGGGTTTGTGTGTGCACTTTATTACTGTAAATAGAACTGTAAATAAGCATGTGGTGGTGCTTAAAACATGTCCTCCTGTCTGTGTCCAAGACTCATTCCACACTGGCGTAGTCGGCACGATGCTCCGCCTGGTTCAAGGCGGGGACCTGGATTCAAAAATAATGCTGAGGATGGCCCGGCGCAGCAGGGGAGCCCACCCACGTGCCGTGGGAGCGGCGTGCCCACAAACCCACGAGAGGCACTCGCCCCACGGATCCGCAGAATGGCCGTTTTCCACTGGTGCAGGATGAAGACATCAGGCGTAGCTGCAGTGCAGCAGGCTCCTGCGAGTGTGCCGCCGCAGAAGGCGCCCGGGACAGCATGTTGCCTAGCGAGGCCACGCCGGGGACATTTCCCCGGACAGATAGGACCAGCAACCGGCCCTGTGGGGCGACATGTGTTTTGTGTTTAGCAGGCAGGGGCTGCCCGGATCCTTGTCGGTGGCAGGCACATGTTGATCCGTGGCACTTCGTTGACGCGGCAGCAGCTGGGAGAGCTGCTGAGAGGGAGACACTGAAAACCAAAGAGCCAGCATGCCGCTACACCAGGAAGAAAGGAGCCAAAATGGCCACGGACTGGAAGTCCCTTCCCGTGATAGGCACGATGATTGGATGGAGGCGGGACCAAGGAATGTCCGTCTCGTGCCGAGGAAAGACCCGATCAGGCCAGAGAGGGAGGCCCACAGGAAGCAGTCGACATGTGTTGCTGAAGGACAGGTAAGCCCACTGCTGGCTGACTTCCTGTCTTTGCCTGGGGCCCTGCGTGAACTGGAGGAGTGCCTTCAGCACGCAAGGCCTTTATCACAGGTGCTGCGTGCCCTCTGGGCGGAGTTGCTGGAACTGGAGAGGAAGGCGGTCGCGTCAGTGGAGTTGCTGCGATCTGCGACAGGACGGCGCGACGCTGGATTCTTCAGCCGGAGAGGGATGGCGGGGATGGTAAGTGAAGCCGACCCCATAAAGCATAAAGGAGAGTTCACTGAAAAGGCCCATGATTTGAGTGATCGGAACCGAGTAGGGGATTCTCTGACAGTGGATGCGGTGGTGAGTGCTGTGCGCGTGGTGAGGCGAGAGACAGCGAGAGGGCTGGCAGGACGCGGGCTGATGAGTGCCCTAGGTCCTAGCGCCCTATGCCCCGAGTCCGCGACAGTCTCACGTCGTTCTATAGGGACGCAGACGGGGTAGGATCTGTGCGTTTGCCATGCGCAGACTCAGACCGTCAGGGCGTCCAAGAGAAAGAGGAGGAATCGAAGGAAGAGAGCCCATTCCTCCAGTAGGAAGGAATGTGATGCTGGGTGCTCACGTCCAGAGAAGAGCCGCCCTCTCCGGAGGCAGAGGGAAACCCCACGGTCGGCTGAGGTAACAGGTGCGCGTGCGGTCCCGTCCGATGTCCCAACACGGGGGGCACGGAGGTCACAAAAGGGGGGCCGAGGTGGCAAGCACCGGGGTGCTGGTCAGAGGGGGGAGCGTTGCCCTATAATGAGACAACGGGACCCTGAATGGTGGCGTCAGGGCAGCGTCTCCGCCCCTTGTACTAGTTTATATTTTGCAGGACCGGGCCCTGGAGCGGAGTATGTCGGCTTCCCACCGAGGAAAAACCTACCCTCGCAGGACAGGCCGCTGGCCCCTAGGGGTCTCAGCTTATGGTGGGGTACTGTGGCATGCGGCTGGGGTTGGTACCCAGCCAGGACGCCCAAGAGGACCGGAGGAGGGCTCATGCCTCCTCCAGATCATGAGGGGGCGACCACCCTGGTTGCTGTGGGGGCCACGGGGTACTGGGTGTGACAGAAGTGCTGGGGGGAAGAGGAGCAGGCACACCCGGAGTGCTTCCAGGGATACAGCCGGCACTTCCACCACACTGGGGTGTGTTGGTGGAAGATTGTCGGAGCACACATGTAGCACATCTGGGGGATAATAAAAGGGGATGCCTCCCTTCATTCAGGGCTGGAGTCAGGTGAGGAGAAAGACAAAGCTTGAAGGAGAGGAGTGGAGGCGGCCTGAAGAAGCAAGGCATTTGGAGTTAGAGAGGCCTGGGCTTTGGGGGAGTCTGTGGGTTTGTGTGTGCCCTTTATTACTTTAAATAGAACTGTAAATAAACGTGTGGTGGTGCTTAAAACATGTCCTCCTGTCTGTTGTCCGAGGCTCGTTCACAATATATATATTATCACACACATGCGCATGGGAGGCAGCTACAGGGCTTGAGTAAGGGCAGTTCTGAGGCATGGCGGGATGTGGCAGAGTGCACTGACTCTTTTTCTCCCTTTCCGTAGACCATTCTCGGGAGATTCCACCTGGTTCTATTGACGTTACTTCTGGGACCGAGCCTATGGAAGGAGACTTTTGCAGCCCGGAAACCAATTATACGGGTGGCTTCCCCAAACCTTTCTATGACTCTGTGTCGAGTTTGTGACTATCTATCTATCTATCTATCTATCTATCTATCTATCTATCTATCTATCTATCTATCTATCTATCTATCTATCTATCTATCTATCTATCTATCTATCTATCTATCTATCTATCTATCTATCTATCTATCTATCTATCTATCTATCTATCAGAGCAAGGGAAATCATGGGCCCTGGGGGTGTTGCAGGTACTGGCAGAGGTGGCAGGACAAGATACCTGGGATCATTGTGGACCACCTTCACCTCTGCCCTAGCCCTGCTGTGCAAACCCAATTGGTGGATAGGAGAGACGAGAGCAAGAGAGTACTGATTTTATCCTTCATTTTAGCTGTTTATTTATTGAACTTATTTAATGGATTTTTAACATCCTCGGGGCACTGTTGTTTTATGGACTATGATTTATGGAGCAGTTAAAAGCATTGCCTTTTTGTTGATTGAAATAAACACACTTTGCACCAGTTACTTGCTGTTGTGTCCTCTCTCGCCCTAGTCCATCCTTTATTATGACTATTGATGTTCTAAGAGATGCCCTGGGCACTCAGGGCATCACAGTGGTAGGTATAGAAATGTAACCTTCTTTTGTTCTCCACTGCCTAAGAACAACAATGTATTTCTTGTACAACCCAAAGTCACACAAGGAATGCCTCAATGGGCTTTAATGGGCCCTAATTTTTGACAGCCCACCCCACCAGCCTTGACACTCTAAGAAGACAGGCAAAAAACTCCAAAAAAACCTGGTAAGAAAAAAAAAAATGAAAGCAATCTTGGGAAGGGCAATTCAGAACAGGTAGGTTGGACATGCAATGAGTGTCAAAAATGAGGTAAATACAATACACAAAACACAGCACAAGTAATTCTCTTCACAGAGCTAGATGGCCAGTCTATCACTGCCATCTCAGAAATACAATACAATAGTCAAAACTACTTTGTTCTGGCACAGCACTCTTCACCAAGTGCACGTGCAAAGTGTCATGACAGCTCTCAAGTCAAAATTCAAGAGTAGATGATACCACTCACTAAATACAGAACTATCTATATATATAATTCACTAAGCCGCCGCCAGAGCAAGCAAGACACCCATGAAAGCACGCAAGTAAGCAAGACACCCATGAAAGCACGCAGGAAGGGGCGTGGATTCACTAAACTAAGCCGCCGTCAGAGCAAGCAAGACACCCATGAAAGAACGCAGGAAGGGGCTTGGATTCACTAAATTAAGCCGCCGTCAGAGCAAGCAAGACACCCATGAAAGAACGCAGGAAGGGGCTTGGATTCACTAAATTAAGCCGCCGTCAGAGCAAGCAAGACAACCATGAAAGCACGCAGGAAGGGGCGTGGATTCACTAAGCCGCCGACAAGTAAGACACCCATGGCGTACACAGGAAGGAGCCACGCCCACCAACTCTAAGACCATTGGATACGACGACAACTCGCAGAGCCACGCCCACCAACTTGGACACGACGACTCGGAAAAAAACGCTGTCATTTATGTTCGTCTGTGCTAGAGTACACATGCACCTCTGAGCCACTTGACTTTCGGTATAATTCACTAAGCCACCGACAAGTAAGACACCCATGGCGCACGCAGGAAGGAGCCACGCCCGTAAACTCGAACAGCTCATCAAACATATACTCACTCGCTTTGGTCTGTGCTGCGGTCAAAATCCAGCTGTGAGCCACGTTGAGTGTTCATTTGCCCTCCATGGCTACCGCTTCAAATGTATTTCATGGAAACAACACTTCTTTCAATGTTATAGAAATTCCTGCATCAGGTAACTGTTTGTTTCTATCAGTCGGGTTTTTCTGGAAAAATGTCATTGACGAAACTGTTGCTCTCAAACTTCGCAACATGGCTGACTTTCAGCAACACTTCCACGCCCCTCGCTACGCTGTGAGCGCGGTGATTATTTATTTAAAAATGGCCTTTTGAAGGGGAGCTGTGGACCCGCTATACCACATGAACACCTGTGACATTGCCTTCACATTGTTTTCCTTTTATTTCTGATCCCGTCGAGCAGATCAGACACCCAGGCAAACAACACTGAATAATCAATAGCTGCAACTACTTTGCCCGCCCCAACTCCTCACCTGAGTCGGTTTCGTCTGTGTTCAGCACTGTTTCCCAATCTCGGTCCTGGTGAACCCCTGTGGCTGCAGGGTTTTGTACCAACCAGATTCCTAATCATTAATGCCGGTGAAACTCATCCGGGATAAATCGGTTTTTCAAACACAGCCGTGTAGCAGATTAGCTGGATGTAATAATCCGAGATGAATGCGCACCCCAGCGCTGAGTGAAAAGCCAATGTATATTGAGTCTAGAAAACATGATCAGCAAGTCTTTGATAGGCTGCAACAAAATGATGAAAGAACAGGCGCATTTTTTTCACACAAGCTGTGTGTGTGGGTGGGTGGGTGGTAGTTAGTTTAATTAGTTACTCGAAGGATTTCAAGATTTAATATGCACAAGCGGTAACACTGCAAAAGCAGCCCAAACCAGAAAGGACGGCTGGCAAAAAGTGGCCGACAAATTAAACACGTGTGCATTGTACTTACTGAAAGCAGCGTTACGGATTTTGCAAATGTTCATTTTTTTCCCTCTGCTTAAAAACATTAAAAAAGCGGCGTGATTATGAGGCGTATAATACGCCTCGGGTTGGTATGCACCATATAAAACAGTTTGTTTGTCGCGGATAATTTGCCTTTTACTTTTACACGAAGACAATTTCCTGTTAGATTGGCCTTTGCGATGCCAATTAATAAGGCACAGGGCCAAACTTTCAAAAAGATATGCATGTATCTGCCAAAACCAGTTTTCAGTCACGGACAGTTGTATGTTGCTCTCTCCAGAGTTCCATCTTTTCATTCACTTACTGTTGTATCCTCAACCCCACCCCTTTTAGACAACTGTGTCTTTCCGGAACTGTTCAGCCATCAATAAATAATTATGCGGCGTATGCCTGCAGGAACAAGTGCAGTGAGCGAGAGTGCGAGCGACACACACACACAAACATACAGGCACGCGCGAGAGAGAGAGTGTTGGACGCATAAGAATAATAATACTTCATTACATTCATATACCGGTGTTTTCAGTATTCAAACCGCTATCCACACAGGGAGGAACCGGGAAGCGAACCCAAAATCTTCCAGAGTCTCCTTACTACAAAGCAGCAACACTACCACTGCGCTACAAGGCAGTTAAAAAATGCACCGGGCTCGATTTTGTTTTCACTTCTGTTTACAGCGATTTGGTCGTTGCGTGCATTATTGCAATGTTACTTTTCTTGGTGCCTTATTACATTATGCCTTATTACATTATGGATGTTTCACATGTTCATTTTTTTCCCTGTGCGTAAAAGACATTAAAAACGTGTTTCTCAACTGTGACTCCGGAACAACTCAGTACGCAAGCTATATTAAGCGTCAACAACGAAGACTCGCTACACCGTAATGAACAAGTGCTGAAACTTATCCCTACCGACGAAGTAACTTTCACCAGCATGGCCTCTATCGTCACAGACGATCCCGCTTTCAGTCACGGACAATTGTATGTTGCTCTCTCCAGAGATCTATCTTTTCATTCACTCACAGTGGTATCCATAAAACCCAACCCATTTGGACAACTGTGTCGTTCAGGAAGTGTTCACCCATCAATACATAATTATGCGGCGTATGCTACGCCACGGGTTGGCTAATTACATATAAGGGAACAACTTGTTCTAATACATGTAAAACAAAGTTGAAATTAATTAACATGTGAACAAGTGAAAAGCAACAATATCTGTCAATCAGCAGAACCACAGCCAGACTGTAGAAAAGAAGTCAAGCATCTGCCTCCATGCCCTACCTAGGGGTCTCCTGGTGCTTCTGCTTTTGGTGCCAACCTAAATGAGAACAGGGCAGGAGCTGGGACATCACATCTCTGCTTAATATTGTTCCCTGTGCCCCTGTCACAGCAGATGCAGTCAACCCCTAAAATTTCCTGCACCAATGAACCCAGTAATACACACCTTTGAAATGAAAGGGTGCACAAGGGCACTAGGTAGAGAGACCCTGGCCATTGAGACAGTGAGAAGACTGTGAGACAGACCTGTTTTCTGAAGTTGTGTAAATGAAGCAGTGCCCCTCCATGCCGCCCTATTCAGATTCCTGAGTATTCTCATCATTAAATCAACCTACTTCATTGTGTACTTTAATTACAGGGCTTTAGCATTTTATTTTGAAACCACATTTTCCAAAACACTGACTCATTTATAATTGCAGAATTAACTGAAAGCTTCCTGCACTTCAAGCATCCAACTCTACGAGTAAAACTTTCATGACAAGGATTTGTGAAAAGAAGTTCAAAGCCAAATTATTTTTATCCTTATGAATAATATCGGTTGGGGTCTGCATTGCTGACACAAAATAGAATGTACAGAATGCAAAGTAAGAGCTTTCGAGTTGTTTTAAGCAGGAAATTATTAGCATTGGATCAAAAGCGGAGAAGGCTGTGCAAAGAAATAAAAAAGTGACGCGCATTGCTTAAGCATTAATGTTTCAGTCTGCATATAGATGATAAGGACCAATAAGACATAAAAACATCACTGCATGCCTGCTTGTTTCATAATTTTGGCTTCACATATGTGCTAAATGAAAACCAATGTGTGGTTGGTTGTGTCCATGGAAAAAAAGGCAAGAGCTGATAATTGTTAATTAGTTTTGTTTAACACTGAACAACAACACTTTTGGTTCCTGAACACTTTTGGAAGCATGTTTTGGAATTAGTTCTGCTGATCATAAAAAAAAAAACCTTCATATTTTCATTGCAATTGCATGTTTTTATTATTTCCTCTCAGTCCATTAATATATTGCCCACAAAGTAATCCATGTTGCTTAGCCCAGGTATGCCTGGGCTTTCACTCAGAGTTGGTTGTACAACATATAATGAATGTGCCTAAGCTTAGGCATGCCCTGGGGGTGATTAGTCAGGATGGATGCTGGAAGGACAAGCTATGAAAGCAGCTCACATGCTCGGATACCTTGCATTAAGTTATTAAGATATCAATTTATGCGCATGAGGATGCACATGTTCTTCAGGCCTAGCCTAGCGTGCATCCTTAGCATTTATTGTCTGTCATGTTTCAGCCAGGAAGTTCAAAGTCTTGTTTCATGTCTTTTTTGTTCATTTTTGTGCCATATATTTATGTTAATGTTGCTTTTGTAAATTGTGTGCATGTTTTTGTTTTTGATGTTGTCTTAAGGCTCTCTGAGTTATGTCCCATGTGTTTTGTGGGTGGTTCCCCAAGAGGTGGAACCACCTGCCAATCACCACCAGGAACTGCCCTATTATTCCAGAGCATCTTCCACAGTCCCTATTGGTTTATTGTGAATGAAGTGGGTGAGTTAATATGTTTTGCTGTGTCTTGTGCTTTTCTTGTGATTACCAATCTTGTGACATACAACTATTAGGTACAAAACGTAGGTTTCAATCAACTTTTGGGCAATTTCTGCTAACCAGAAGTGGTACTTTACCCTTTATTCATGCAGCTGCAGAGTCTGATTTATTCAAAGTTAATTTTTATAATAATTGCTCACTATATTATTAATTTGATTTGATTTGTTGTTGATGGTTCTTTAATGTATATAATTTAAAAATATAATCATTGACTTGCAGTTTACTCCTCAAATATCTATCCCCACATCTGAGTATACGAGAAAGTCTAGGGGAGACCACTCTCGATTTTTTGTTAAAGGAAAGTTGAAATAAATAATAGCTATTTTTAATTTAATAAAAAAAAAAAATCATCCATGAAACTTACATAATTAAGACGACCAGCATATAATTCTTCATGCTGGACTCAATTAAAATGGCAGTCAAGGAAAATTTAAAATACTGACATGCACAAAATCAATTGAAAATATGAGGGGTGTTCAATTATAAACAGGACTTTTCATGCTCTGTTCTTACAAATAGTGCAAGGTAGACCTGACTCATTGGACAAACACACATATATATGAAGTTGTTGTTAGTAGTGCTAGCTGCTCTTTCCCCCCTTCCTGTAAGTTGTAATCAGCATGTCGGAGCAGGAGGTACACAGTAGTGTTGCACAGCGCATTATTATAAAATTTTTGACAAATGAAGGAGTCATTCCATCTCAGATTTATTTGAGACTTAAAAAACAGTTTGTGGATGAGTGTCTCTCAGTCTCAAGTGTATGATTAGTGCAAGTCATTCAGAGAGGGACTGTCATCTCTTCGGTCCACTTAAGGAATTTTTAGGATGGAAGAAATTCAAGCCGAATGAGGAGGTTATTGACTCTGTGCAAGTACGGGACAACATGCAGTCAAAAGACTTCAACTCTTCTGGAATTAAGAAGCTTCCTGAGCACTGGAACAAGAGGATTGCAGTGGCAGGAGACCACATAGAAAAATAGTGTGTAAGTCATTTCATTGTATTCAATAAACAAAGCATAGCTCATAAATTCCTGTTTATATTTGAACGCCTGCCCCCCCCCCCCCCCCCCCCACCCCCCCCCCCCCCCCCTTATAGGAAATAGCAACCCAAATGTTAGTAAGAAAAAGATAAATAGAATTCCAAGCCCTGTGTCGTAGAACTTTACAATAGAAGAGCAGCTTCAAGCACTCACTTTGTTAAGAGTAAAATAAAATTCTTGGCCTCTGGGACATTAGTTTTTATTCTAAATGAAAGGAATGTATTATTTATGGAATGATAGTACTAGGGTGTTGTACCGTGTTAGCCATTATGAATGTAGAGAAAAGCCAAGCAAAATGACACCTTTTATTGGCTAACTAGAAAGATTACAATATGCAAGCTTTCGAGGCAACTCAGGCCCCTTCTTCAGGCAAGATGTAATCACCTGAGTTGCCTCGAAAGCTTGCATATTGTAATCTTTCTAGTTAGCCAATAAAAGGTGTCATTTTGCTTGGCTTTTCTCTGGAATGATAGTAAAATTTAATGATAGTAATAATAATAATAACAGTAATACAATTTGCGTTCATAAGTATTACTTAATGAACGCTTTGAAATCACTTCAGTTTTGTTTTGTCTGATGCCACCTTACTCCAGAAAGCCTCCACATATTTGGTTTGGTTTAGGTTTATTTGTCATATATAGGTTAACACAGGGTCAACATTACAATGAAATGTGTATGACAAGAAAAACAAGTCACTCAGCCTAGATCCAATAAAGTTAAAAATAATTTAAAAAAATAAATCAATTACAAGTTAAAAATAGACTAGCCATATAAAATAAAATGTGTACGTTTTAAAAGAAGTTATAGAGCAATATGAGTTGAATGAGCAGCAAGTACAAATGACAGTTATTGCACAGATAATGTTTTATAAGTACAGATGCATATTCCATAAAGTGCAGATGCATGTTCCAGTCAGTATTCAGAGTGTGTGCAGGTACAGTTTGTGTGTGAGTAGTGCAATGTAGATGTAATGCAATGTAGGTGTAATGTAAGTGTATGTAAGTGTTCAGGTGTTGCTGTTGAGGAGTCGAATGGCCTGGTGGTAAAAACTGTTCTTAAGTCTTGTAGTCCGTGCAGCCAGACTCCTGTATCGTCTGCCAGACAGTAACAAGGAGAACAGCTGACGTGCTGGATGACTGTGGTCTTTAATGATGCTGCTTGTCTTACGCAAGCACCGATGGAGGTAAATGTCTTCAATGGCAGGGAGACTCTTGCCCGTGATGTGCTCTGCTGCCTTTACCACTCTCGGTAGTGATTTCTGGCTGCTGGCAGAGCAGCTCCCATACCGGACGGTAATGCAGCCCGTCAGCAGACTCTCAACCACACTCCTGTAAAAGTTTGAGGTGATGTTGGCATTCACGCCAAACTTCCTCAGCCTCCTCAGAAAGTAGAGCCACTGGCGAGCTTTCCTGACTACAGTGTCTATGTGAAGGGTCCACGAGAGATCCTCGGTGATGTTTACTCCGAGGAATTTGAAGCTGTTAACCCTTTCAACTTCTACGCCGCTGATGTATGATGTATGTTCTCCGCCTTGCTGTTTCTGATAGTCCACAATCATCTTCTTGGTTTTGCTGACGTTAAGAGACAAGTTGTTATCCAGGCACCAATTACTCACTGCTAGCACCTCCTCTCTTTAGGCCGTCTCATCGTTGTCAGTGATAAGGCCTATGATGGTTGTGTCGTCCGCAAACTTGATGATGGTGTTTGTGCCGTGTTTTGCAACACAATCATGGGTGAACAAGGAATACAAGAGGGGGCTAAGCACACAGCCCTGCGGCGCTCCTGTGTTTAAAATGAGTGATGAGGACGTGTGATTGCCGACTCTCACCACCTGGGGCCTGTTTGTGAGGAAAGAGAAAATCCATCTGCAGATGGTCATCCCTAACCCAAGGTCGTCAAGCTTCAAGACGAGTTTTGAGGGGATTATGGTGTTGAATGCCGAGCTGTAATCTATGAACAGCATTCTTACATATGTATTTCCTTTTTCCAGGTGGGTTAGGTCAGTGTTTATTGTTAGTGCAATGGCATCCTCTGTAGATCTGTTTGCTCTGTAAACAAATTGGAGAGGATCCAGTGTGTCGGGGAGGGAGGAGCAGATGTAACCTTTGACCAATCGCTCGAAGCACTTCATAATGACTGATGTCAGTGCAACCGGGCGATAGTCATTCAGACAGGAGACCACCGGTTTCTTTGGGACAGGAATAATGACATCACATTTGATGTATCTTGATGTCTAATGATGCAAGACGTTTGGTTATTGGGGATCCCTCTATTTTTGGCCTCCTAGACCCAAGAAACACTGATTTCTAGGCCATTTTTAGACCATATTTTAGGCAAGAAAATTCAAACATATGTAAACCAATAGGTGTCTCCAGCAAAAATGATCAGAAAGACTTGAAGTTGAGCTTGCCACATCAGACAATCCTAGGGATTCACCCTCTACTGGGATACAATGGGGTCAAAGTACAGTAATCCCTCCTCCATCGCGGGGGTTGCGTTCCAGAGCCACCCGCGAAATAAGAAAATCCGCGAAGTAGAAACCATATGTTTATATGATTATTTTTATATTGTCATGCTTGGGTCACAGATTTGCGCAGAAACACAGGAGGTTGTAGAGAGACAGGAACGTTATTCAAAGACTGCAAACAAACATTTGTCTCTTTTTCAAAAGTTTAAACTGTGCTCCATGACAAGACAGAGATGATAGTTCAGTCTCACAATTAAAAGAATGCAAACATATCTTCCTCTTCAAAGGAGCAAACAAATCAATAGTGCTGTTTGGCTTTTAAGTATGCAAAGCACCGCGGCACAAAGCTGTTGAAGGCGGCAGCTCACACCCCCTCCGTCAGGAGCAGGGAGAGAGAGAGAGAGATAGAGAGAGACAGATAAAAAAATCAATACGTGCCCTTCGTGCTTTTAAGTATGCGAAGCACCGTTCAGCATGTCGTTTCAGGAAGCAGCTGCACAAAAGATAGCAACGTGAAGATAATCTTTCAGCATTTTTAGACGAGCGTCCGTATCGTCTAGGTGTGCGAACAGCCCCCCTGCTCAATCCCCCTACGTCAGGATCAGAGAAAGTCAGCGCAAGAGACAGAGAAAAGTAAGCTGGGTATGAAATCAACTGGGCAAACCAACTGAGGAAGCATGTACCAGAAATTAAAAGACCCATTGTCCTCAGAAACCCGCGAAGCAGCGAAAAATCCGCAATATATATTTAAATATGCTTACATATAAAATCCGCGATGGAGTGAAGCCGCGAAAGGCGAAGCGCGATATAGCGAGGGATTACTGTAAATCCTTTTTACAAAACTTTGAAAAAATGAAGATTGGTAATAGAGGCGTGAAGAGTGTCATTTTATGTTATTTTGAGGTTGATGATCACTAAAAGGATATTTTTTGGTATATGATTCTCTACAGGTGGTCTGTGATGCTGTGTGCACTTATAGCTCAGACTATGGGCATCTGTACTGTACACCAACAACAGTAATATTTATTTCTATAGCACATTTTCATATGAAGGATGTAGCTCAAAGTGCTTTACAACATGCAAAGAAAAAAATCAAATTTAGATATATTTAGAAATACAAAAGATAAAAACATAATGCACATAAGAACCATACATAATTAAGAGAAATGGAGTCCTTAAATTATAAAATATAGAGTATCTATATATATAATTCTCTAAGCCGCCGCCAGAGCGGCACGACACCCATGAAAGCACACAGGAAGGAGCCACTCCCACACCCATGAAAGCACACAGGAAGGAGCCACGCCCACCAACTTTAAGACCATTGGATATGACGAAAACTCGCAGAGCCACGCTCACCAACTTGGACACGATGCCTCAGAAAACACGCCGTCATTTCTGTTTGTCTGTGCTACAGTCCGCATGCAGCTGTGAGCCACGTTGACTTTTCGGTTACGATGAACGACCGCGTGCAACATCGCAAACTGTTTTACACGCTACATACAGCAATTCGCATCTGCGACAAACATGCGTCTTCTTAGATGGTCCTGCAGGAACACGGAAAACTTTTCCCCGCCCACCAAAGCAGCATCTAAAACAGTTTGCGAGGGGTATCCCATGTGATCCTTAAAACAATCATTTAAAACTGAGGTTAAAACACAATGAAGGAAGCAGTCTTTAAAAACCAATAATAATTATTATTAAGTTTGTAAATGTTAATCTGTTGGCACCCTGCCCGGGATTGGTTCCTTCCTTGTGCCCTGTGTTGGCTGGGATTGGCTCCAGCAGACCCCTGTGACCCTGTGTTCGGATTCAATGGGTTGGAAAATGGATGGATAGATGTTAATCTGATGAAAAAACAGATGGCCAGGGTGGACAATAAATAAATAAATAAATAGATAAATCTCCACTTAAGCAGATGTTCCAGGCCCAAAGACCACCCAGTCCCCACTGGAAAATTTACCAAAAAAATGTTCTTAAGTCGTTCTTTATTGGTTCCTTTTAGGTTTCATCTTAGATGGTTCAACACAGTGGGTGTCCTGACAAGTTGGGCTATCTGCCTGCATTCAGACATCATAAATGGCTGTATAAATGGTTTTGGTGGCGTAGAACTGATCTGTAGTGAACAGAAGTGGTCCTAGCCTACTAAGAGCAACTCCCAAAAGCTTAAAAATGACAAGTTTCAAATATAAACACATAGAGCTTCGTATTAGACTTTTTTCAAGGTCAGTGATTACGATTAAGATGTTGTTTTTGATTTTTGATACTTTTTAACCTTCTGTCGACCTGTAGGATGAAAAGTAACAACTTCCTATTACAGTTGAGAATATTTAGAACAAGTGGGCTCCGCCCCTTGCTCGCTTCGCTCACCTACCCCCGGGGTTGGGTAACCCGAAATACATTGATGAATGTATGAGATATATCGAATTGTAAAGGTGTAGATGACGAACAAAGGAAGTAAAGAACCCATAGCATGGCACATTAGAAGGACCTATTGGAATACTTCTTTATACACAACATTTGTAGTAAAATCGTTGATAGAGTGCGTCATCTGGATCTAACACGTAGATCTGTGCATATTTGCATTCGTGATTGGGCTCAGGGTGCACTGTTCCAATCCGATGTAATATTTGTCCACATACGCGAAAGCAGTATGGGCCATTGCCAGCTGGTGGCCTGATATTTACCTCGGTAGATGCAAAAGCAAATGAACTATTGTAGGATCTAATGCAGTCCATAATGTTTTTACTTTCGGTTACATTGTTAGTTAGAACCATCCGTAGATATTCAGGATATTCATCTAAAGGAGGCAGTCTAACCTGACCCCTTTGACAACAACGTGTAAACTCATTAGTTGTTTTGCCAGTTGTTTCTTCAGGAAAGTTAAGTGAATGACAATGACAGCAAATGATATTCATTAATCCTAATGAATGTTCATTAATAGTGGATGCACTTAAAACCAAAAAGCCCTCAACCTGGGTGGGACGCTACAATACTTTTGAATTTTACTGCTTTCATATTGTGTACCTTTGTCTGCATGTGCATCTTCAGACCTCAATTTGTCCTGGTATTTTTTCAATTACACCTGGTTCTGATGATTAATCACCTTTTGTTATACGCTTTCTATGCGCTGAGAGCACATGATTTGTGTGTACTATGTGCTTTTAATTTACACGATTGATTTTTTTTTGATCGGTGTGCTCTTATATATTCCGTACTATCTTTGTGGACCTTTGCGGACCCCGTAGTGTCTTAACCCGTGCCTGCTTTGCTTCCGCAGTTTCTGACGCTTGTTGTAGGCGCCTGCGTTCATTGATCTTATCCAGGTGGGCTCGTGTGTGTATCGTTGAACTGTATTGTGTTTGAATTTGGTGTCGAGCGTTCAATGGTTTGTACAATCCCAAGCAGCACATTATTCCTAACTTCACTCCGCAGTAGTGCCACTCACAATATGGAGGTTGTTTTATTTGCTATTTCCGTTAGTTGAGCTGTACGCGCCTGTGCAGTACGTCTCATGGTCCCATCACTGTGTACCTGCATCCATGCCATCCGGTTTACCATTCTCGGTTAGTAATATGGCTTAAACATTTAAACATTTGAAGTAGACATTTAATATTACAAATATCTGATGCAACTCTTCTGTGTTATTATGTACTTCTACCCAATGAAGTAAATCATTTCATTTCTTATGAACACCCGAATTAGGGTGGCTTTCATTAATATAGAGTTTTATTTATAAAACTTTACCATATTCCCACTTTCACATTTCCCATATTCTAGCAATCACTTATGACAGGAAAGTAAAAAGGTGCTGGCCTGACTCTTTTCACCAGGGGCCTCATGTATAAACGGTGCGTACGCACAGAAATGTTACGCAAGAATATTTCCATGTTCAAATCGCGATGTATAAAACCTACACTTGGCGTAAAGCCACACACTTTTCCACGGTACCTCATACCCTGTCGTACGCAAGTTCTCCGCTCGGTTTTGAGGCACCCAGCGTCAAAGCAGTGCTACTGTTCCTGTGTGGTTACTCTTTCTTAGATCCACATCCACGACGACGGCTTTATCAAATACACTGAAATTAACCGCATATCGTTCATAAATTTAATGCATCTGATTGTAATTAACCTGTAACAATATAATGGTCCACAGAATGGTCAAACTATTCTAAATACCATAACTGCTTTAGCGTTGTTACTCTCACTGCACCTTCTTCTTCTTCTGTCAGCTGCTCCCATTAGGGGTTGCCACAGCGGATCATCTTTTTCCATATTACTCGCACTGCACCACTCGGAGTATTTATATCACTGTATCTGAGTGTGAATCACAGATCTACAGCTCTACTGGAAAGAGAATTATTGGTATACAGCATCAAGCACTCGCTGCCTCAGCCATTCGCTATTTGAACTGCTCTCATCCGACCAACGCTTCACAGCCTTTCCTGTTCGGACCTCGCGGTTCACAAACAGTTTCATCCCAAGAACTATACACGCACTCAATCAGTCCATCAAGTGCTCCTTGTAGAACTGTTTGTACTTTCAACTTACCGTGAGGTAATTGTACTTATGATACAGCTATAATATTGCACAACCTGAGCCACTTTATAAAGCGCGTATTTATCATTTTTAAGATGAAATGCAGCAAAATATGTTGATTATTTTATACAGATAAAACTTTAACTTTAACTACACGGTGCCGCAGTGCTAGCGAGCTTGAGCTTCGTTCACGGTTTGTTCCTGCCTCGCGCTGTTTTTATGCTGTGGCTAGCGCGACACTGGAAGGATAGATGGATAGAATAATTAAACATTACGAAGTGTAACAGTTGAGGCTGTTGTCGACCTCTCGAACCCTCAAGTACCACGCCAAACACCAGGTAAAAATCCAAGAATTTTTATTTTTATGATAAGACTGTGCACTAAGCACCCTCCACTCCACGCTATACATACAACAATCAATAATCCAACACACTACTCCTCCTCTCCCAGACACTTCGCCACCCTTCCTCCCAGCTCAGCTTCATGTCTGGGCTTTCCCAGAGTCCTTTTATACAACCCGGAGGTGTTCCTGTCCCACAATCCACAAGTCCTTATTACTTCCGGGTCAGGGTAAAGGTCCGTTTCTTCAATCATGACGCACTTCTGGGTTATAGGGCACGTAAGAGTCCGACAGCCTCCCTACAGCGACTCCTGGTGGTCCCCAAGATATCCAGCAGGGCTGTGTATACAAACTACAAGGTCCATAAGGCCCTGCTGGAATTCGGGGAACCTCCATGCTGTTGGGAGGGCACCACCTGGTGGCCTGGAGGTGTGGGCCGGAATATTTAGCCGGCCATCCATCACAGAAGATATTTTGATGTTCTTTAAAAGTTTTGAAGAATCAGCATTCTAAGCTTACAGATGGCTTAACGTCTATTACAGAGCTGATTGTGTGGCATTTGGGTATTTGGAGAAAGAAAATTAAGGACAGGAATTGAGGGTTAGTACATTTCAAAAAGACAGTACTTCTGTAATAAAGCATTTCATTGAAGGTCGCGCATGGCGCAGCAAGCATTTTGCTGTAAGACATGAACACTCACTGCGCCACCGTGTTCCCATGTTTAATAACATGCTTTAACTCATATCATCATGAAAATGATATCACATATACTTCTCAGTATTTTAATTACTCAGAGAGCTGTAATATTATGAACGTAATGGATTCTGTGTCCAGTCGGAGGAAGAGCACATAGTGATTCGGGCACATAGAGCACATATAAGATCAAATACACAACAAAGCATTTAACATGCTACTTAGTTACAATAGGATTTGAGAAACTAGTAAATTAAACAATTTTAAGATGAAGTTTATGATGTTCTACTTGAATAACAAAATTAACTACGTGATTAAAATGGAAATTTCGAGTTCTGGATCTAAATGTCATTTTCCTCACCCCATGTAAGATAACAGAATCTCAAGACAGAACTCAGCTAGAGGTCTTCATCTAGAAATGATATTCTAGGTGACAGCCAGCTGAGGTTTCGGAGAGCTGTATCTGGGAGACTTTTTTTAAATATGGAAGGAGAGCTGAATATTTGAGGAGAAACTTAAAGAATGCAGAATGTGCTGCCAGGAGACCTATGAACATGTACTGCTTGATGACAAAGCAAATAAAAGTGTACAAAAGCGCTCACAAAGAGTAGATAATTTGGAATGAGCACCTGTTTATGTAAATAATCCATCATAAGCATAGATGATTATCATGGAGCTAGAGAAAAAGCAAATGGGATTAAAACAAGTGCATAAATTGGTCTGAAAAAGCCAAACAAATGTGTAAAATGTTCTAAACAACAAAGCTTACTGCTAATACTGTGTTGAAAAATCATCATGAAGACTGAGTGTGTGAATTATTTATTGGACCTGAAATGATGACAGCTTTCATGCATTTTCTAGTTTCTGGTTGAGGGAAGAATGACCACCATGGCACCAAAAGCATAAGACTGGTAGGCACATGTGGGCTTGTGCAGGTTGAAGTTATGAGAATATGGGCCCCCGAAAACCCCGAACATGACATAATAATGCAGGTTTGACAAAATAGCAAGCAAAAAAAGAAATGTATAGAAAAAGATTAAATAAGTGAAATGTCAGAGACCTATTAACTACACTGTTGTACCTGGCACTTTGAAGGCTAATCTGGGGTCAATAACTACAGGCAGTTGTCTCTTGACATCAGGGTTTCAAAGTTACTGGTATTATCATTCCACAATCTTTTGGGTCATGGACTACCTGACTAACAAACAGCAACTTGTGAGGCTGAGGGACTGTGTCAGAAATTGTGCTGTGAAACACTGGAGCACCCCAGGGAACCAAGCACTCTCAATTCCTGTTGACCCTCTACACAACGAATTTACAATATAATACCAGTATTTGTCATCTACAAAAATTCTCAGATGACTCCTCCATCATAAATTACATTAATGATGGGAGTCGAAGTACAGAAAACCTGTGGAGGACTTTGTTTTAGGGTGCAGGGAGAAGCAACTGCAGCTCAACATAAGCAAGACAAAAGAGCTGGTGGGGGTCTTCCAGCATGCTAAAGAGATTCTGAGACAAGCCACTATTCATGGGAAGGGCATGGAAGTGGTGCGGAGGTACAGGTACCTGTGGGATGAATTAAACAGCAAAACAGCCTGGTCTGACAACACAGTGATGCTATGCAAGAAGGGCCAGTGTAGACTGGGCATCCTGAGGAGACCCAGCTCTTTTGATGTATGTGCTGGAAATGTTCTACCAGTCTGTTATATCCAGTGTATTGTTCTATGCTGCAGTCTAATGAGGAAGTAACTTGAGTTTAAAAGATGCACTATGCCTGACCAAACGTCTCAGGAAAACCTGCTCCATCACAGGCTGAATCCTGCACACTGGAAGCTGTTGTGGAAAAGAGGATGATGGAAAGACTGGATGTCACCATGAAATGTCTGTCTGTCTGTCTGTCTGTCTGTCTGTCTGTCTCTCTGTCTGTCTGTCTGTCTGTCTGTCTGTCTGTCTGTCTGTCTGTCTATCTTTTAATTGTATCATTTGTACTGTGAGTCTTTTTTTGTTTTTGCTGCAGTAAGCATTTAAATTTCCCTTGAGATTAATAAAGTTTATCTAATCTAATCTCATCTAATCTAATTCTTACAGCTCTTTAAAGTCTAAATAGGGCCATTAACCTTTTTTGTCACTTACAGTATATGCTTGACACACCTCAATGATAGCAGTCATTTTTAAAGTGGATTTAATTTGAATTCACACACGGGTACTGGACCTAATTAATTTTTTACACTAGGGCTCATCAAATTCTACATAATGCCATTTTCTGGGGTCATGAATACACAAACCCCAGGGGTCACTAGATTGCTTCTAGCCTAAAGGTTTTGAAAAATTTAGAAATGATGTTGTGGCTTTTTCCCTGTTTGAATCCAAGTGATTGATCCCTGAAGGTACCAAATAAGACCACAGTTTCTGTTAGAGGGATAGTTACTGATAGGTAGAAGAGTGTAGAAGGTCAACAAGGAAACACCAAGAGAGAGCGAGATGGATGACCAAAAGGATTCATAGGTGTCAGTACTATGAAGATGAATAGTAAAGCTACTCAGCTAGATAGAACACCACCTGGAAGGTATGGTCTAGTGGGCAGCAAATTGGATTTCTGTTGTTTGTTTTCATTTCTTTTTGTTCTTTTATTTAGTTATCTGTTTGATTCTTTCTTAGTTGTGTATTTTTTATATACAGTGTTTGAATTGAAGACCTACCTTTACCCTTCATTTACTGGTCAAGTCTCATGTCTTTAATTCAAAAATTGGTTTTTAGGTGAATGCATTTCCTTTTCCTGCATTGTTCTGAATTTTCACAAGTTACTTATTTAGCAATATTTATAGTAAAATGCTTTAGTTTGCATGTTGTCAACATATGACTGGGTGACTTGAAATGTGTATTTTATGTAACACAATTAACATGGACTTTTTTGTATTATTTGGCTGTGGCCAAGTGTTAGTCTCTGTAGACCCCTATTCTAATAGAAAGTTTTTTTAAATTAAAATATTTTCTTGGTTATCACTGCAGACTTCATGAGTTAAGTAAAATATGAAAAAAAGTGTGATTTTTGAGTGGAGTATTCCTTTCAATCCAGCTTACTTGTTCTGTTTGTTAAAAAGTTTCAGTTATATTGGATGCATATTTTTCCTTCTACATGGAATACTGAGTGAACAATTGTTGGGCACATCTGCCTCACAACTTCACACTCTTTGGTTTGAATCCTGGTCTGTTTTCTCACTGTAAAAAGATACATGTTTGGTATATGCGAACTTCCAATTCACCCTGTGTGAACAAGCGTGGATTTGTATATTGTTGTTTCATACAGCAGGGGGCGCTAGCTCCCTTGTTGGACTAAATTCTGTTGTAATTGCAGCATGTTACATAACCTGAATCTATATAGATATGATATTAAAAGGTGATACCCCTCCCTTACTGATACGCAGTAAGAAATCACATAGGAGAAATACTGTAACTTAGCTTTCTTTAATGACGGTTTATGCGGCATAACAGACGAGGAAGCCATGGCAAGACCATTACCGAAGTGAGAGCTCAATGTATAGAGTCTGCCATTTTCATTGCTGTGCTGGAAGGACTTTCAGGATCAGATGACATTATCTCCCATCCGTCCGTCGGCTTCAAAGGTGTGCCGGCCAATGTTCCAAGGTTTTATACTCTTTCTTCATGTGCAGGCCCCCACTTAGGTAAATCATGCCATTCCAACACAAGGAAAAGAAGATCCAATGTCATGCTGACTCTGTCACACAGAAATAGTACAATGCCCATTTTGCAGTTGTCCATTTCTTGTCTTCTAATGCTTGCCTAGCAGTTCTAAATGATGAGCCCCTGTGTGTTAAATCTGGCCTTGTGTTAGCTGTACATGTGAGTGGATTTATAAAATATGTTTTGTACAGAGCACAGTGACATATTAAACTTATGTACTTATTACAGTTGTTGGGTAAGCAAAATAAGCATTCACTGCGTTGGAAAACAAAAGACTCAAACGGAAAACAAATGTAGTCCTTGAGCTGTTTTAATTGGCTCTCTTGAACTGGTCAACCTGACTCCATCCTGTGGTGAAACTGGGCTTTATAGAAATTGGACTGGAAGGGGTGGAGTCAGTTGTCCTCACTTTGCATCTTTTCATTTCTTTGGACAGCATGCTTAGCAACATTGCCGCCTATCATCCTTGGGTGTTGTTACAGGCCTCAGATGAGCCTGGAAGGTGATCCTCCTTCACACAAAATAGTGACAACATGATTGTAATCTACCACAGACTGGCTTTCAGGAGTAGCTCTGATTTCTCTGGTCTTGGAACACTGAACTGAATTAAGTGGTTCTGATAAGGATGGATAAAGCATTTTGTACACTATATCTCATAGTCTGGAGAGAACCAAGGTAAAATGATGAAATTTATCATACCAGGAGAGCAAATATTAGGTACAGAATATTCCTAGCTGATCAGTATCAAAAATCAACTTAGAATGGCCTCCAGCCCATCAATCAGTGAACTGTAAAGTTAGGATGCTGGAGATTTCATATTATTTTCCAAAGTGCTTGCATGTATTTTTTTTAACTTCCTGCCTATTTATTTTTCCATTTTGTACTCTCTCTGTCTTTTGACCAAAAATGATTGCTTTTGCTCATCTAAGATAGAGTCAAGTCAGACTTCCATGTATCGGAAGAAGAAGGTGCAATTTTCAAATGAGGCCTGAGGTAATGGATTATTTGTAGCCTGCCATCTCATTTGTATAACGGGCCCCCCACCAATTCTCTTCTGCTTTTTAGTCACTTTTTTGCTATCGTTCCCGTGTTCTGCACCGCCACACCAATCAGCAGCCCTCTGTGCCTTCCATCTTAATTCTGCAGTGGATGAAATAAACATTGGTAGCAACACATCAAGAAACACGTCAAACAGTGGGGGTAAATTTTAGAATGCTGAATGCACACGCAGACGCAGGCGGATAGGACCAGCAGAAGCTCAGGTGCTTTTTGTCAGACTCAATCAAGGTTTCCCCATTAAGTAAATTAAACTCTTTAAAATGTAAAACTGAATGGCTTGAGGTGCACACTGTTTTAAAAACCATGGGAGGTGACAGCCAGCTCTTTGTGGCCACTAATCATCCATTAGCCAAATATAACTATACCTGAGCCATAGTGCCTCTTTAATAGGCACTTCAGTTTGCTTTAGAACAGGTAAATGAATTCTATTTTTAGGCCCTGAATAAACATTTTTTTTTTGTTGTTATATAACAACATACAAAATGTCTGAGAGATAGAGCTTCTTTTACTTTTGTCCAGTATTTGGCTGCCACTTGTTTTCAAGTATGATCCACTTTGTTGGGAAATTTGCTTTCAGATTTGAACGATCATTTCTTGTCATGCTGGTGATGGTTCCTTCAGGGTAACAGCTGCAATTTCTTTGCTGCCCAAAGTTTCAAATGAGACCAGATTAAGCTCTGTTTGTGAAGTTTAGAGTCTAGGCATGTTTGTTATTGCAGTTGATAAAAAATAATGTTGCCTAGCAGTTGAATAATGCTAAGCTGTTTACACAATAAATAGGTTTGAAGAAGAATAATAAAATTTAGATGACAGAATATTTGAGGAAATGTAGAAAGGAGTGCACAGTAAAAGGCAAGGACAGGGCATTGCAATGCCATAGGAAGGTTATCCCATTTCAATGCAGAGCAAAAGGACCAGCAGAGAGCTACTTGGACTGGAAGAGGAAAAACTTCTCCCAAATATAGGGAGAATAAAAGAAACATTGGAGGTGGAGAACTTTCTAGAGGATTCCTGGTCCTAGAAGGAGATGCATGGCATTGTGTTGTTCATCTTTGCAAGTAGGCAGGTAAGTGGTTAAATATGGGAGGTGTTCATTTTTCATTTCTGTCTTTTGGTTAATTTTATTTTTAAAATTTTTCTAATTTATCCACACTCCCTTTTTGCTCATTTGTTACTGTTTTTCTTTGAGCATGTCATTTTTTTCCCAACTGCTTGTTGTGACACAGCAATGCAATATGTAAAAAAGGAGTAAACAGGCTGTAAAATAAGCAAAACCTTGACCAGGACTTCACTGGTAAGCCTCAGAAGCAGGCCTCACCTCAGGCAGCCTAATCCCAAACACAAAAAGGCAGGTTTCAAGGTCTGCACAGGCCTAAAATGTGACCAGGGATTTTGAACTTCAAAAAATATTTTAATTATTCAAAATACACAAAATTCCCTTCAAGGGAGAGGATGACTGTAAATGTCTGGCTTCATAAGACAAAGGCAGATGAAGAATCTTTATAAATAAAACATTTATGTTCATTAACAAAAGGAGAAGAAAATGGCAAGGAAAGATAAAAAATACAAAAATAAAGCAAAAAGTGTTTCCCTAAAAATGCAATCCAAAGCTAACATGTCCAATCTGAAATCCAGAGACAAGGCAAAAGTTATCATTAACAGGAAAATCTAAATGATACTTAAAATAATGATGCTTACTCTCTAACAAACAATGAAACCCTGAGGCTATATCCACACTACTACATTTCTCCATCCACACTGGAGTTTTTACATAAGTATCTGTCCACACTGAAATGCCAGAAAATGCATATGACATAGACCTTCACCTACACTAGGCACTTGCATATCGGTAGAAAACTAATGATTGGCCCTAGTATCTCTTTGGTATTTGGGTTTGACAATAAAACTTTGGCATAGAATAGTCTGATCCATGTAAATTTTACTTTAGTGATTCCACACAAAATCACTGAACAGATTTTGCAATTTTACACATTAGATCTCACTGTACAATGACATACAATCAAGTATGCAAACTTATAGTTATTATGTACACAAATAAACGTAAAGTAAAATGAACAGGAAATTGAATGAAGTGAAAAGCTTAAATAATATAATTTTAAACTAAATTTCCCCCTGGGGACAAATACATTTCTATCTATCTATCTATCTATCTATCTATCTATCTATCTATCTATCTATCTATCTATCTATCTATCTATCTATCTATCTATCTATCTATCTATCTATCTATCTATCTATCTATCTAAGAAACGGCCGGCAGCCCAACCCAGCTGGAACGCCAAAAAGATGGAAGGATGGGGGAAGGTGGCTGCTTTAGGACACTCCAAAACACTCCCCTGGATTGCACCATGCCCCGGATTCCAACAGGGCACTCTGGGACTTGGAGTTCTATGTCTAAACCCTGCTGGGTACCGTGGGTGCCGCCAGTGGGTGCTGTGGAAATGGAAGAGCCATGTGGTTTCCGCCTAACCCGGAAGTGCTTGCAGACCACGTGGTGGGAAGAGCAGAAGCACGTCTGGGTTGGCCAATAAAATGCATCCAGTGTTGCTGTGACTCTGATTTGAATGAATCAAGTCAGTCTATGGATGTGTACATGGTCATTCCTGCAGAGTTTCATTTACGTATGGTTTTATTTTTGTAACATTCATTAGGTTTTGCTGGCATGGCTGCATTGAGCCACCTCAGTGACTTCAGTTGTTTATTACTTTTACTCCCTTATTATTCAGTCTAGACACAAACTGAATTAATCAGTTCACCTGGTTAACAGTTCACAATTACAGTTGACAGTTACTGCATAAGTAACCGGAAAAATAAAATTATTTTGATTTGAGAATCCAATTTGAACATGCACACACCTGTGGCATATGCTAAAAGTTGTAAACATATAAGAATAATGATACACATTAGATTGTGGATCACAGTTCTGACACAATTATAATTGTGATCCACAACTTACCAAAAAATCAGATTTTTGTCAGATGATAATGATAGTATATAAGAAGACAACAGTTGGACTTTTTAAGAAATCAGTTCAAGTCCCTGTATATTACTTGCAACTTTTCCTCATGGTTTTGTTGATATCCTATTATCACCATAACAAAGGCACTCAAAAGAGAAGCCCCCGCCCCCGCCCAAAAAAAAAAGTTAAACGAATAGCCAAGGCCTGCTGTCACAGTCCCCTTGCTCAGCATTGTTCAGACAGCTGAGGCAGCACCATTTTCTGTAGAGCAAATGACATTTTTCATACCAAAATGTTGACAGCTGATGGATGGCTTGCTCTCATAGAAGTGATTTGCTGCTCTATTTTCTAGTGCAACTTATTGTCATACTGTTGTTTACGGCCAACAAATCACCTGCAGACTTTGTCTACAGTTAAAGGTTCATGAGGCTTCCACTTTTTCTACTGTATCTAACTATCTTAAAGTCCATTGTTCTTCTCAGCTGTTTTTAAAAATAAAATCATGTGTGCATCCTGGGTTGGTTCCTGCCTTGCACTCTTATGTTAGCAGCAAAGGCGTCAGCTCTACATAACTGGATTAAGCATGGTAAAACATGAATTATTAATTGATTTTATTTTTATGTTATGGTCCTTTCATGAACTTGAGTTCAGTCCAGTGTTGGTTCCATCCTTAGTCCAAATATTTCCAGGATAGTCAATGGCATTAAATCAAAAGAAGCATACTCAGATACGCATAGATGTGTGCATGTATTTGTATTTTGCTACATACATAAAGATTCAGTAATTTCAGTGATTATAAAGCAAGAGAAAATGTATAGCAAATGTTGGCTTCTGATATCCTGACGTGTCACCAAGGCAAGACAGATGATGAGTGACAGACAGAGGAAAAAATCAATGCCAGTTTAAGATGAGAGGAAACCACCTTTCAGAAGAAAAAACAGCCAGAACAGTATCAGTTTCTAATTCGAAGATCCCTCTGGCCAGCACTAAAGGATAAGGTGTCAGCCACCTGGAAAAATGTTACACAAAAGAAGTTGGTGAGCAATAGGGATAGATGCCAAACAGGAGACGCTCAGGGCAACGCGCCCAGTTTGCTGTGCGTCCAGGCATATTCATTACAAAAGGCACAGTTTCTGACATTAGCTAATGAATTGACCTGCTGAAAAAAAGAGCAGGTCTGAGCCGAGGAGCAGAAAGCTGGAAACGAAGCAAATGATTTATTTCTTTTACTCAGATTTACAGCTCTGATTTTAAAAGGTTCAATGAACCAAGGCTGCAAATGAAGCCCTTTTACCCTTCCATCTTTCTGCTCTAGGCAATTGATGTATCAAAGAGTACACTGACTGATGGACATTGTTATGACCTTTAAGACAAAAGGAGTCTTTCCAGTTTTCTTGCCTTTATTTGGTATTATTTGGTATTATTTGGTACTAGATAATCTTTATTATTTTTAACTTTAACACCTTTGAAAAGTGGGTACTTGTGTGGCAGCTCTCCTTACCCAGGCAAACAGCAATGAAGCAAATGGGTAACAAAAATAAAATGTCTATTAACTAATATACACATAGGGGCAACGTTAAAATGAAAATAAACAGAAAAACCTATGGCAAATCTTGAAGTGCCAAAATGGACCTTGAACTGCACTCTACGCAGTGGACTGGCTCACCCATTTATGCACCACTTTAGCACACTCATCCCAGCCTTTCTCTGTAGTGTTATTAGGATGTAAAGTTTTGTAAAATGTGTAACATTTTTTCCAGTTAATGACTTTTTATGTTAAATATTTAGTTTCTGTAGTTTTTTAATTTTAATTTATTTTTATTAAAATGCAAAACTAAAATAGAAAACAAAGTCACTGAGAAAAGATGAAGGAACCCTAGTATGGACTTGGTGTAATTACTGGACAAAGCTAACACCCTGAACCAATTTTGTAATTGATTTTCACTCCCACTGCCACTTTGTTCCAATGACCAGTCTCCCAACACTATTGCTGTTATAACAACAACTCCTACCATGTTGTTTTGTCTTGGTAGAGTGATATATTATTTTACTTTTCCCCTTTGTATTATTAATAGGTAGCCTTTGTCAGAATGCCTCAAATCTCCCAGACTTACCACTGTTTATAAATTATTGTACCATATAACTTCTCCCCACCTTTCCTTCTACATATATAACCTCAGGCAATTAGGTGTAATAAAAGACAAGCAGGAGTTAAGTTACAATTTAAATAATATATTATTTATAATATTCATATATAATAACAATAAGCAAAGTACATTTGAATATTGGCAACCATGATGTGTAGTTTCAGGGGGTACACAGACTTGTTAGTTACTTAAAATGTCTCAAGTTAAAGCATCATTTGTGGTCAGCTCTCTTCAGAACAGGCCACATGCGTGTCTCAATATGACTGCTGAGCTGTGCTCTTCATTGTGTTGTCCTTTTCAGATCATGGTGTGAGATGGTCTTTCATCACTTGGTCAGAGAGAGAACGAGGAAAAGCAAGCAAATTTAAAGGTTTTCTGTCCAACCCCTACAGCCAATAAGGCGTCATGGTACTTAAAGGCTTTTGATACAAACCAATTCCAAACAGCCATACTTCAGACCAATGGGGGAACGGAATACCTTCACACCTGCCCCCAAAGCCATGTTTTAAGGTGAAATTTACCAGCTAGGCAGTCTGGCTTTCCTGTGGGGGTTGACTGAGAGAGTCCTGCAGAGAAACATTTGCCAAACTTGTTTGAGGTACTTCCCCCAACCCTGTCGTGAAAGTACAAAGGACTAGTTCTTAAAAGGGGGGAAGGGGTTCTTAACCATCTAACCATTGCTGTTCTTATCAATAATAGACATTAGTGTTACAAGTTACCAATGAAGACATAGAAAATATTTATCAACAATATGCAAAATTTCACACCACAACATACGTCAACTGGAATGGCCAATGATAAGTCAACCTCTGACCATCAGTGTGCACTGTCTATAACTGAAGACCAGTTAAGGAGGCAATTGAGGAAACTATGGAAAAGCAGTGGGACCAAATGGAATCAGTCTAAGTTCTGAAGGCCTGTGCTGACCAACTTTGTGGTGTCCTCTGTCCCTAAGGGTTCAGAAAGTGCCACTGATGTGGAAAACATCCTGCATTGTTCCTGTTCCAAAGGAGGCACTTCTGGCTCACATCATAAAGACCTTTGAGAGACTAGTTCTGGACTATATGAGTACTCTTGTGGTAGACCACCTGGGCCCATGGCAGTTTGCCTATCAGACAAAGATTGGAGTGGAGGATGCAATTATCTATCTGGCGACACTGAGAGGATTATTTTTTTTTATTTCTCCTGTGCCTATAAAAAAAAAAAAAAAACTCACACTGTTCAGTGTGGTGCTGTCCAGACCTCCCTGTTAAGATGTTAACTTGACCGTACCAAAGAGCCAGTCACTATTCAAGGAGTGGATGTAGAGGTGCTCCACACCTACAAGTCAATGACAGGTTGGACTGGTCTCGTAACACAGAGGAGCTATATAAAAAAGGGCAGAGCAGGCTCTTTTTCCTTAGGAGACTTCCTTTAATGTGGGAAGTGAAATCCTTCACATCTTCTACAACTCTGTGATGGCCAGTGTGATTTTCTCTGCTCAGTTTTGGACACACTGTGGACCCCCTAGAGGTAGTTGCAAAGGAGAGAATTAAAACAAAACTGAATGTCATTATGAACAATGATGCACATCCTCTCTCTGACACACTAACACTGAGGACTTTCATTCAATGAATTATTTTACAGAAGTATATCAGGAAATGCATTGGTGCTCATTTATGCCAACAGCAATATATTTGCATAATGTTGCACTGAGACTGTGGCAGCCCAGTCAAAACATGTCTTTGTTTTGAATTTTCTTGCTTTATACTCATTCTAGTGGTGTTCATACAAATAAAGTTCTATCTAATCTCATCTAAAGTAACATCTGATTTTCATGGGTTATGTGATGTTCCAAGTAGCATCACGTGACCATTTCAATTGTGCTTTTGATGTCACGGAATATGGAGCCCTAAATAAAAAGGCATTCATATCACTGGTGATCCCTATGTGATAATTAGTACTGTTCATATATATTTTTTTCTATACCCTGCATGAAATCTAGCATTTTATATGTCTTTTTTAGGGTTTTGGATTTCAGAAAGACAATAACTATATTAATTTACTGCAAAATAATTGTCTCCCTTTAAATCTTTGTTTTTCACTTTAATTTTACTGGAACTCTCAGTACTAAGAATCAATAGGACTTCAGGCACCTACATTAAGACATTGCCTGATATAATATGAAGTTATTGCAGAAGGGTATAACACTGTGGTCCTCATCACAACCCTGCATCACCTAGCATCTTTTTAAACCTCTTTGGCACTAACCCAGACTCGGAAATCTATGTAATTATGATTAAAGCCACATGATGGTAATGATACATTTTTACAGCGTTAAGCACAAATAACTCTCAGGACAGTATTTTGCTGCTATTATACCACAAAAAAACCATGAATATTTCCACACATTTTACTAGTCTAAAGTAACTCATCAATATTCATGAGTGGGGTGGAGCCTTCAACCAAAACACAATGGTATGTAAACAAGAAGCTGTAAAAGCATTTACATTCTACCCTCTCATACTCAAGCACCAGAAAAGATATAAGAAAAGTGTACAAATAAACATGTTTCTATAGTTATGATTGCAATGCCAAGCTGTACATGAGTGACTGATTCAAAACATAACATACAAAGGACATTTCTTAAATCTGCACCAATACAGCAGGGGCCACTCAACATACTTCTTATATCTTCTATATTATTTATGTTGCCATTTTGCTATTTACTTGTTTCTGTTACACGTTATAACATTTTTTGTTGTTGAAAAAAATTCAGTGTTTTTGACTTATTTCAGGGTTATTTTATGATTATTTCAGTTATTTCAGAGATAAACATGGCACTACGGTGGTTAATGGTGGTAGTGCGGTACTGCGACTCACCTACTGGCCCACTTAGGCTTCCCTTTTGTTGTTTTTGGACTCTTGATCTTTCCAGGACTAAATTGGGATTGGAGTATGGACATCATGAATAGGTTTATTATTTTTACTATTATATGTAAAATTCACTTCTAGTTCTTTTAAAATGTTTTTTCTTTATATTTCTTTTCAGTAAAGATTTGATTTGTTTTTGGATGACACAATTTCATCTGCCCTTAGCAAGTGCAAGTACCACCGGCAGAGCTGAGGCCAACAATGGCCATTCTCATCCCTGGCATTTTCTAAATAGTCTAAGTCTCTTTTTAAACAGACAGTCAAGTGTCTTTGGCATGTGAACCATTGACTTCCCTCAAGCCTCCTAAGTAAGCATTGCATGCTTCCTGCCCTGCTGCAACATCCTTGCTTTCATGATCATGAAGGTGCCTATGACCTCTGAGGTATGCAACACATATACAGAGCCTCCTACCCTCTGGTAGCTTCTGCATACTTACAAGACCTTTCCTGTGGCCAGTGTAGCTCTCTATAAAGCCTAGTGGTTTCTTCTGGATCCCTACAATATCCCGAGGTGCTCCTTACTCTGAAAACTCTTTTGCCAGCAGAGCATCCTCTCAAACTCCCTTCATCATTGACTTATTATGTCTTTATGTTTTTATAGATATGTCCAATGTATGCTTTAAATTGACCTCTGAGAGTTATGGCCTAGCAATCAGTTTGGTTTAATCTATCTATGCTTTCCTCCTGTAGGAATATAAAAGTTCCAAAGGCTCTGTAATGGAGAGGAGCTGTTTTTGCCAATAACATATTACCAAAACTTTTTATAATGGTTTTAGTCATTGTGGTAAAGTGAGATAAATTTCTACGGTGGTGTGAGATTTTGTTTTACTAAAATCAGTGTGCTCATGACCAAGGTGGGCATAGGTGCTTGCAGTAGTGTGGACATGTGGCCCCGAGGTGTTGATGAAGGAGTTGAAAGAGACCACATTCACATGCATATACATATGGGTTAGCTGATTTCCTCATTAGCGTTCTGGGGTTCATAATGAAGGCACTTGTGCCCATTGAAGTATAAAAGGAGCCTGAGTAAGACAAAAGGAGGAGATCAAGAGAGAATGTGAAAAGAATGAGGAATTTGAAAATTAAATGGAAAGTAAAGAGAAGCCAAACAGGCAAGATTAGAGTTGAGCCAGTATAGAAGTAAGCAGTCAAGAAATGGACCCGAGTAAAGCAACAGAAGGGTATGGTAGGGTTGCTCCTGCTAAGCGCCCAAGGATCAGATGTGACCAACCACTCTGAGTGACTCTCGCTAAATGCAGCGGGATGGCAGTGGGAAAAGGGAGCAAGGCTGGTTGGGTCCACCGCTTAGTGCCAATGGACAATAGTGAGGACATGAACCATATTGAAGGGTGACTGTCCTTGTTAGTGGATGTTGCCCCTTCAGAGATGTTGGTTTTCGAAGGAAGCACAGAGGCTTTTATTGGTTTTTAATGAGACAGATCCTGACTGTATTAACCCTGAATTTTTAATTGTTTTGAATTTCTTATTTTTGGATAATTCATTAGGATTTTTAATCTCCACTTGAACACTGTATTTTATTTGGATTATTTATTTATTTATTAGTTTGTTTGTTTATTGAAGATATGCACTGTACTTGATTAGATTTTTAGAATAAATGTATTGAAAATAAAAGCAATACACATTTTTGATATACCTACTGTGGTGGTCCTCATTGTCCAGTCCATCCACAGTACATGACTATCGGTGTTCTGGGTTCAAGAAGAGTATTCCAGGTGTGGAATGAGATTTCTGAAACTTCATAAAAGAACTGCTCATGATTGTTTCAAAGTAGGGAGGTTGTAGACTCACTAGGCTATTAGAACATTAGAACACTCTAGACGAGAAGAGGCCATTCAGCCCAACAAAGCTCGCCAGTCCTATCCACTTATTTCTTACAAAAAACATCAAGTCGAGTTTTGAAAGTCCCCAACGTCTTACTGTCTACCACACTACTTGGTAGCTTATTCCAAGTGTCTATCTTCTTTGTGTAAAGAAAAACTTCCTAATGTTTGTGAGAAATTTACCCTTAACAATTTTTCAACTGTGTCCCCGTGTTCTTGATGAACTCATTTTAAAATAACAGTCTCAATCCACTGTACTAATTGCCTTCATAATTTTAAACACTTCAATCATGTCACCTCTTAATCTTCTTTTGCTTAAACTGTATAGGCTCAGCTCTTTTAATCTTTCCTCATAAATCAACCCCTGTAGCCCTGGAATCAGCCTAGTCGCTCTTCTCTAGACCTTTTCTAGTGCTGCTATGTCCTTTTTGTAGCCTGGAGACCAAAACTGCACACAGTACTCCAGATGAGGCCTCACCAGTGTGTTATAAAGGTTGAGCAGAACCTCCTTGGACTTGTACTCCACACATCGTGCTATATAACCTGACATTCTGTTAGCCTTCTTAATGGCTTCTGAACACTGTCGGGAAGTCGATAGCTTAGAGTCCACTATGACTCCTAAATCCTTCTCATAAGGTGTACTCTCAATTTTCCGACCGCCCATTGTGTATTCAAACCTCACATTTTTACTTCCTATGTGTAATACTTTACATTTACTGACATTAAATTTCATCTGCCACAAATCTGCTCAATCCTGTATACTATCCAAGTCCTTCTGTAATGATATAACAGATTCCAAATTATCTGCTAATCCTCCTATCTTGGTATCATTTGCAAACTTAACCAGTTGTTACTTACATTCCTATCTAAATCATTTATATATATTAAAAATAGCAGTGGCCCTAGCACTGACCCCTGTGGAACACCACTCTTAACATCTGCCAGTTCTGATGAGGTTCTTCGCACCATCACCCTCTGCTTCCTCTGTCTGAGCCAATTCTGCACCCATCTAAAAACATCACCCTGAACTCCCACTTCTTTTAATTTGATGCCCAACCTCTCACGTGGCACTTTATCAAGTGCTTTCTGAAAGTCCAGATAAATAATATCATATGATCCACTTTGATCATATCCTTTTGTTGCCTCCTCATAGAATTCCAGCATGTTAGTAAAACACAGCCTCCCTCTTCTGAACCCATGCTGACTGTTCCTAATAACTCCTGTCCTTGCCAGGTGTTACTCAATCTTATCCTTAATAATTCCTTCCATTAATTTTCCTGTGATGCATGTTAAGCTTACTGGCCTATAGATGCTTGGATCTGCCCTGTCACCCTTTTTATATAATGGGATGATATTTGACATTTTACAGTTCTTCGGAATCTCTCCAGTGCACAGTGACTTCCTAAAAATATGTGTCAAGGGTTGATATATGTACTCGCTAGCCTCCTTAAGAACTCGAGGGTAAATATCAGCTGGTCCTGGTGATTTGTTCGATTTCAGCTTATTTAATTTGAGCAGTACTTCTCCCTCTACAATTTCCAAATCCCTCAGTACCTCCTTAGTAGTCCCATTTACCTCTGGGAGGTTATCCACTTGCTCACTTGTAAACACCTCAGAAAAATATAAGTTTAGGTCATCTGCTATTTCACTGTCTGTGTCTTTTATTATTCCCCTTTACTATTTCTGATGCACTTGACCTCCTACTGGACTGTTTTTTTACTATTAAAATACTGAAAGAATCTCTTAGGGTCTTCTTTCGCCTTATCTGCTATGTTCCTCTCCAACTGTCTTTTAGCCTCCCTGATATCTTTCTTAATGGTTGCCCTCATGTTCTCATATGCTCTACGATTCTCTTTGCAGTCATTAGTCTTATATGCCTTATAAAGCAGTTTTTTCCTTTGCAACTTCTTTTTTAAATCTTTATTAATCCACCGTGGTGTTTTTTTAGTTTCCTATTAATTCCAAATTTAGGTATGTATCTGTCCTGCATTACATGTAAAACATTTTTAAACCTGTTCCACTGCTCCTCGACTGTCTCCACACTTAAAAGCTTATCCCAGTGTATCCTACTTAGACATTGTCGCATCTGCTCAAAATTTGTGGGTGTGGGATGGTGAGCAGCCAATCCATGTTTGTTCACCACATGATGCATATCAAAAGATGAACGATCACACAGATATTAACAGGCCCCAATACTTGAACATATAGAATGGACATTAGGTATCTTCTCTGGAAGTTCCTTTAATCCTCTTTTAGACTCATCAGTCCTCAAGAGGAATTAACAGCTCCCTTCCCAGTTAATGGTAGACTTAAAGATCTGCGCCGGTATCTGTAAGGTTGCCGGTTTGAATCCCTATTACTGTCAAAGGTGATCCTACTCTGCTAGGCCCTTGAGCAGGGCCCTTAACCTGCAATTGCTCCAGGGGCACAGTACAATGACTGACCCTGCGCTCTGACTCCAAGGGGTATGCGAAAACTAACAAATTCCTACTATAAGAAATTGTATGAGGTGAAATAAAGAACAAAAAAGGCAAATAAAACTGAAACAAACTTACGATTTTGGGTTGTCAAGCACTATCTAGCGAAGACAGATGAGTAGGATTAGAACATTAAGTTAGGAATATAAAATTGTATATAGCTGAGTTTTCAAAATTCCCCAGGAAAAACAAGGGTCAGTTTGAACAGAAGTAGAGCCACGTGTTTTATTTTAAATGAAAAAATCAGTGCTCATATTTATCAAGTGTCTCAGAGTTGGAAAATGGTCCTATGTGGCTCTGAAATCTCAGAGTAATTTACATTTGGCATTTTATCAGTTTTACTAATGTAAGAAACTACTCCTAAATTACACCAGGATTTAGGACAGTTATTGAGCTGTTCTAACTTGATAGGAGCTACCACAGGATGGCATCTTCAGGCAGAGATTGGAACACACATCCCAGAAAAGACTTAATTTTTTTTGGAAACTCTGGACAACAATGAACTTGTAAAAAGATGTCGATCTGACAGAGATGTTGGATAATATCCGGACAAAATGTTATAAATTATGTGATCGCTCCATCAACACAGAGAAGCCATTCAGCTTAAATTAAAATGATGGCAATCTTATTTATAAAATGGATCTTTGCAAAAGCGATGATTTGGGTATGGCACAACCAACCATTTATCAAATTTTGCAGCAATTTTTTAACACCCTTACAATGAGTGAATTCATACATTTCCATACCCCTTCATGTGAGGTATTATTAAAATAAGCTTCATTCATGTAAATTAACATGCACATAAAGATCATTGCCACAAGCAATACCACAGCATCACCACACAGGTGGTCACGGAGACAACCTGTACTATAGTAGATAGCATACTGTATTATCCTGAACATAAGTACATTAGAACAATCTAGATGAGAACAAGCCATTCACACCAACAAAGCTCGCCAATCCTGTCTACTTATTTTTTCCATTAGAACATTAGAACAATCTAGACGAGAACAGGCCATTCAAGTGGGACTGGATGGGTGATTAAAAGTGAAATGACACACAAATACACTGAGCTCTACATTCATCGAACCCCAAGAACATTCGCTTTAAACCTTACAAGCCTGGGAAGGTTCAAAAAGGCCGGCGGAGACTCCCGGAGCATTGGATAAATAGAGCTTTTCAGAGCATAAGTGGGAATCATGTATAGAGACACAGCATGGCACAATGCAAGACTTTCTGGACACAGGGAGAGTGAATTCAATTTCAGAAACAGAGCAAGAATAGCTGTGGCTAGTTTTAGTAATTAATTTGCGAGGCATTTGAAAGTATGCTTGTGGATCACCCATCCATCCATCCATCCATCCATCCATCCATCCATCCATCCATCCATCTTCCAAAACTGCTTTATTTTGAGACAGATCATGGGAAAGTTGCTGCCTATCACAGCAAGCAGGAACAATCTCTAGAATATTTGTTATTAACTAAACATGCCCGATTTCTGGCTTTAATCGCATTCAGTGTGTATCTCAGTCTTTCCATCTTGGTGCTTGTATTATTCGTAATATTGCAGCAATTATGCAACAATTATGTGCAGCTTAGCACAATATCTCACCTTATTATGTTTTCCTTTTCGCATTCTAGCCATTAGGTGGTGTGCTCAAAATTTAACATCTTATTAAAGAAAAAAACATCCTCTGTTTCTTTTAATTACTCCTCAGCAAAATGCCTTGGAGGGAGCATTCTTCAAATGCAGTCTGCTACAGCATGGTCAGAATGATCAGAGAAACAAACAACAGAGGTTAATTTTATAAACTACTGAATTTACATACAGTGTCAATCAATGCATACATTTTACTCTGGTTGGTTAATTGGTTTACACCCAAATGATTTATATAAAATAAAAGTCTCTTATATTATATTCTGGTTCTTCTTATACCTTTCAGTTGCGCCACCACCCTTGAAAATTCTGTGCATATAACAACTGTCCATTCTTGTTTACAGGACATCTGCTGATTTCTTAGTCATCTCTTAGTCATCCTTCAGTACATTTTATATATCACATCAACCTTTTTTTTGGTACATTATTTCTCCTAAACCAATTCTTCTATTTCAGTATACATTTTGTTGTTCACTTGACCTTTATCTGGTTTCCTGGTGTGCCTGAACAGGTTTCTGATATTTATTAAGCCTTAATGCTATTTCTTTAAGATGAATGCTATGTTACCCTAAAATTATTCTTCCATAGTGGCACTCAACGTATATAAGTTTATACAGTAGGTATATAGTAGGGTTTAAATGGTCACATGTACAGAGAACACATTCACATTTTTGTATGACAATAAACATATCATATGTCACACTCTCCAGTGGTGTGGTTAGTCAGTATAACAATTATATAACCATATTGCTATCATACTTTTCTCTGTATTTTTTTAATCTTCTCATTTCATTTAAAAACACCACTTTCCCATCCAGTGTTTCTCAGCCTCGTTCCTGGAGACCCACTGTGGCTGCAGTTTTTTGTTCCAACCAGCTTCTGTTTTTAATTGGACTCCTGGGCTAATTAAGTGAACTGTTATTTCCCAAGTCCTGTGTTTTGGGAACAATATAGAAATTAGAAAACTAAGTTTGGTTAAAAAGAAATATATATATATACCGTATATATATATAAATGTACCAAGAAGTTATATGGGAATAATGTATTTTTTTCTTTTTAACAGTATTTTCATCTTGATTTTCATTCTACTTTTCTAGATGTTCTAATTGTTTAATTAATCCATTATTTACTAATTAGTGGAACTGATGCTAAAGTAGTTGCAGCCTTTGCTTATTCAGTGTGTTGTTTGCCTGGGTGTCTGCTCTGCTCATTTTTAATTCTCATTAATAAGATACAACAAAGGGGAAAAACTGCACAGAGAAAGGGCAAAATATGATGAAATCAACAAAAGAGAGTTAAGCATTTAAATCTATAGCAAAAGCAGAAATATTTCTAAATGTCTTATAAATGTAAAAATCATGCTGCTGTGCTTTTCTGAATGTAGGATAAAAGTAAATAATCCCAGCTAATTAAATGAGCTCAGTGCTATCAGGTGTTGTCACTGATTAGGAATCCAGTTGGAACAAAAACCTGCAGCCACAGGGGGACCCAGGACCGAGGCTGAGAAACACTGCTTAATCCTTTCTTCATGTCATGTCATGTCATGTCATGTCATGTCATGTCATGTCTCGTCTCGTCTCTATATTAAATTTTTTGCTCACATTGCAGCTGGCTTTTTGACCGGATTGCTTCTCCCACTGCTTATAGAACTGTTCACATAGCAGAAGCTATGTGTGATGGACACATGTTGAGGTGTAGTCACACAAATAAAACCCGTTCAAAACTCTTTGTTTAGGAAATCCTAATACACAGTGTTGTCTTTTGTTTTCTCTTAATAGCTTTCCTCCAAGAAGTATATGTTAATAGCATGCACTTGACAAACTGGTTTTAAGAAATAAGGGCTCTAAAGAAAGAAAATATATCAACGCTGTCTTTGGTGCAAGAGATGGGCACATTTTGAATTCTGTTCACACTGAATTCCCTCCATCTCCACATTGAATAAAATTATATATCTGCTCAATGTAATGGAGTAGTCTGAATACAAAGTGACATATTGAAACACTTCCTGAAGTGTTATGTATCAGTAAAATATGCTCTACATATACAGTAAGGTGATTTTGTAAAAAAAAGTTCAAGGTTATAATACCTCAATTTGTGATTTTCACATATTATAGTAGCTATAAATTGATTGATTAACCATATAAAGATAGGAAGGTGATTATTTGTGCCTTGTGCCAATTGTACATACAGTATTATGACATTATGTCATTCATTTTTGTTACATATAGCAAAAGCAGTCTAATATACTTAATCAGAGCTCTTTGCTTTGCACTGCCACTAGAATATCAGAGATTAAAACATTATTTCAGTAGGTCCTAAAGGCACATAGATCTGGAAATTTGTTGAATGATTCATTACTAAAACGTTCAGAATGCTGAAATGCGGTCTGTTGTTTCATAAGTCTCGAGCATGATGACTGGAAAAGACTGACTAACCTAAGAATATTGCATCATGATCAACTAGCTGCTTCATATTTTTTGCTTGCATACAATTTCATGAAAAATATATTTTAATATCCCTACTGATATTAACTCTTTGTTGAATATGGAGAGCACTGCTAGCCCGAATCTACTTAGTAAAGACATTTTGTTTATTGACTACAGCATTTGTGCTAGTGGCTCATTTTAAGTGGGTAATTAAGACAGATGGTCAGTAACAGAGTACATTTTCTACATCTTCCCAGGTATCCAGAATTGGTGTTTGACTAAAATGACTAAATTTGATGAATAAGCAACCAAAAGCATCCAAAGAGAAATTTAATTACTGAATTTTATTCTCTAGGACAGACTGGATCCCTGTTCAGGATTGGCTCAGGGCTGCTGTGACCCTGAATTAGAGAGGTTAGAGTTTTATGTTGCATCTTAATGAAACATTTCTTGCATTATGCTTATCTGAAGCACACACAAAAATTGCAGAGTTACCCACTTTTTTGTGATCAATTTTTTACCGATACACATTTTTTATCCACACATGCATAATAGAAAATAGAGGAGAATGTGGAAGACATTGGTGCTGTCAAATAAAAGAAATGTCTGGGAAAGACCTGGAATCATAAAATCAAGAAGAAAGGAAAGAAACTGACAGACTGTAGGTCAAAATGAATAAAGAGGGGGATGGTATGTACAGGAAGGTGAAAATAACTGTCTGAAATAAAATAACCAAAACAAGGCCTAGCCCATGAAATAAGAAATAATTAAAATGATTTCTTTGTCTTGGGTATGATGTTAAACTGTATCCGGCCCTGCAAGTGGTCCTCCAACTTGCAAGGAAATCATGGGGGTTGGTGGCAGGATTGGCACTCCAGCCACCGTAAAAAAAATAACTTCACAAAGCTCAGAGACTACAGAAAGGACTCCTTTTTGCTCTCCGCGGGAGTAGCTCTGCTGCAGCCACCCAAAGAAAGGCTGCTCACATCATGAAGGGGATGGGGGAAAGCCTTCGGGAGCCCCATCCCCATAAAAGTTGAAGCCGTTGGAGAGCCAGTATGGTCAGGTCTGTTGGGAATCGGAACTGGTGTGGTGCTGAGGCGTCTCCCGCTGCACGGCAGCACTCAGGTCCCAATTTGAGGCGGCCCATATGGGTGGGTGTATGGAATGTCATGTCTCTCCGGCAAGATGATCATCTTCCTCTGCTGTCGGAGGAGCTGCGAAAACTCCGCATTTCAGTGGCAGCACTCTCTGAGGTGTGCAGACTGGGGACTGGCCAGATCTTTGTAGGTGGATACATCTTTTATTGGTCTGGTCGGTCTGATGTCTGTCATACTCGGGAGTAGCTGTTGCAGTAGCGGATTGGCTTCTTCCAATGGTGTCTGATGTCACTCCTTTCAACGAGCATATTATGAGACTCAGATTACTGCACTCTCTGGGTGCCTTGTCTGTTGTCTCAGTGTATGCTCCGACCACGGTGAGTGAGACATTTTATTCGCAGCTTCGCTCAGTTGTTGATGGGTACCCATGAGGTGACACTCCTCTGGTCATGGGTGACTTCAATGCAGCCACTGGCACTGACAGGGCTGGCTATGAGGATTGTCTCGGTTAATTTGCAGCCTTTGTCGATTTTCGCAAATCGTTCAACTCAGTTGATTGAGCTGCCCTGTGGGACATCCTGAGGATTCGCGGGATCCCCTCGAGGTTGCTGGATATCATGGTATCATGGCCGACCTGTAAACTGGTACTGTGAGTGCTGTGCAGAGTGGAGGCAGGACCTCTGCATTTTTCCCAGTTGATTCTGGGGTTCGTCAGGAGTGTGTTCTTGCTCCTACTTTGTTCAATGCTTGTATGGACTGGGTGTTGGGCAAGGTCATGGGGTCCAGTGGCTGTGGGGCATCTGTTGGTGAAGAAAGGTTCACGGATCTTGACTTTGCTGACGATGCTGTGATCTTCATGGAGTCAATGGAGGCTCTGATCGGGGCGCACGAGATTCTGAGCGAGGAGTCTGAGTGTCTGGGCTTGCGAGTGTCCTGGATAATAACCAAGATCCAGGCCTTTAATGACCTCTTGGGCACAGCCATTAGCAGTGTGTCTGTTTGCGGAGAAAGTGTTCACCTTGTTGAGAGGTTTACTTACCTTGGCAGTGACATTCATGTCTCTGGTGACTCTTCCTATGAAGTCAGTAGACAGACTGGGAGAGCATGGGGGGTCATGAGGTCGCTGGAAAGGGGTGTGTGGCACTCCTGATATCTATGCAAAAGGACGAAGGTCTTTAGAGTCTTGGTGCTTCCTGTCTTGCTATATGGTTGGGAGACATGGACGTTATCCAGTGATCTGAGACAAAGGCTGGACTCCTTTGGTACTGTGTCTCTCCGGAAAATCCTTGGGTACCGCTGGTTTGACTTTGTGTCGAATGAGTGGTTGCTCATGAAGTCCCAAATGAGGCACATTACCTGCATTGTGAGGGAGCATCAGTTACGGCACTACAGCTATGTGGCGCGTTTCCCCGAGGGTGATCCAGCTCATAAGATCCTCATTGTTGGGGACCCAAGTGGCTGGACCAGACCTAAAGGGTCGCCCACGTAACACCTGGCTGCAGCAGATAGAGGGTCATATCCGGAGGGTGGGACTGGACCGTGTGTCTGTCTGGGGGGTTGCAAACCGGGATCCCGAGTTGTTTCGTTGTGTAATGGGTGTGGCAATGCACTGTACCAGTACATGCTCCCCAACTTGACTTGACTTTAAGTAACAGAGCTCTAAACCAAACATCATTAGCAGGCTTCTCAGACCATTTCACAGCTTTCAGGCTTTTAGGATTTGTGACTCCCTTAAATTTATGATGGAATCCTCAGTCTCTAATGGTGAACAGGAGATAACCATGACAAAGTGGTTTAGATGTCGAAAAAGGTATTGTTTATAGAGTGAGGACTGTTATTATTACCAGTTCACTTAATGCCTCTTTAATGATGCCATACTCAAGGAATTACCAGAAACTGACTTAATGAGATTCTGCAGATCCGAATGTCAAGGCTCATTTATTTGGCCTCATTCTGCTGCTTTTTCTCCTCCTGAACAGATATGAACTTTTTCTACCATACACACGGTTTTCCTTAAGTTTCCTGGTGTACAGATACAAAAAAACGATGTGAACAGCTTTCTTAAAAATAGCAGACAGCTATCAAAAAGGCTTTCAGGATTGGGCTGGGAGCCTGCCCCACGACAGTCCTTTCATCCTGCCCTTTGGCTAATCCATCAATGTCTGCTGTTGTGTCTCATTAGGTAACACACTAGTACATTTCTGAGTAAAAATGTATTTTCATCTTTCATCCACACTACCCCAAATCCCAAAAACGGAGTCTTTTGAAAATGCTCTTTTGAGCTGCATATTGAAAATGCAGGATCTAATCGCGTTCCCATTGGTTCATGCTAATTACATGGCCCTTCCCTGATTGGATCCTACTCATTACATTTAAGGTTCAAGATTCAAGGTTGTTTTATTTAGTCATGTTTACACAAAAAGACATGAAATTTGCCTTCTCAGTTGCATCTAATAACAAGACAGAAAGAAATTAAACAAAACAAATAGAGACAAGATAGGCAGTTTGATAATGCATATCCATCCATCCATTTTCCAACCCGCTGAATCCAAACACAGGGTCACAGGAGTCGGCTGGAGCCAATCCCAGCCAACACAGGGCGCAAGGCAGGGAACCAACCCACCGCAGGACACACACACACACACCCACACACCAAGCACACACTAGGGCCAATTTAGAATCGCCAATCCACCTAACCTGCATGTCTTTGGACTGCGGGAGGAAACCGGAGCGTCCGGAGGAAACCCACACAGACACGGGGAGAACATGCAAACTCCACGCAGGGAGGACCCAGGAAGCGAACCTGGGTCTCCTAACTGCGAGGCAGATAATGCATATTTACAAAATTAATGTTACAGAATACATATCAAACCTTAATCATTATCTGCGATATTCCTTATTAAAAGTCGCATGGCACTAGGAAGAAAGGAATTTCTAGAGCGATTTGAGTTGGTTTTCAATTTGACTATACTTCCTCCTGATTTACTGAAGTTCTACATGTAATGGATGTCTGTCGTCAGTTGAGATTATTTCTAGTTTCTTTAGCATTGTCCTCTGACACACACTTGCCAGATCATCTACATCAGTCCCAATAACTTTAGCTGCATGCTTAGTAATCTGCAGGAGCTTTTTAGATTTTGGTTTATTACACCACTAAACCAGGCAATGAAACTGAAAGTGACAACTGACTGGATTGTACTCATAAGAAAAGGACAACATGAGGTCCTTGTCTAATTTAAATAGTTTGAGTTTACAGAAGAGAAATAAACACTGATTGCACTTAGAGAATATTTTTTTTTGTATTTGCATTCCAGTTAAGATTGTTATCTAAGTTAGTTCCAAAGTATTCATATTCATTTACTATTTCTACCTCCTCCCCCAGAACAACAATGGGTGAACATACAGATTTCTGTCTCTTGAAATCAAATATCATTTCTTTGGTCTTTTTTACATTCAGAGTGAGAATGTTTTTATTACACCAGTTTACCATACAGTCCACTTGATTTAGATAGTGGCTTTCATCCTCCTCAGATATGCGCCCTATGAGCAGGGTGTGATAATGGAGCAGTGGTCATTGTTCTGTCTCTGGTTACTTTTGGACAGAATAAATAGTAATGGTGATCAGCAGACTTCCTGTGCTTGAATGAATGAATGTCTTTTGAAAAAGCATCCTGTACCTTGAGTGTCTGTGAATGATTTAAAAGAAACTCCTGAATCCATAATGTGATAAATGGGTTTACACTCATACTATTCAGTTTTCCAACAGTATGTGAGGCTGTATGGTATTGAACGCTGGAGAAAAATCCAGAAATAGTGCTCTGGAATACTGTATGAACCAGGTTGATCAAGAAAAGTATAGATTTGATATAAGATAAAAAGCAGAGCATCTTCAACACTTCTGTCTGCACAGTAAGCAAATTGATGGTTATCTTGAAAAGACTTTTGTCTCTGTCATTAAAATGTTTTTCACCAAATGTTCAAAGCATTTCACTAGAATAGAGGTGAGTGCCACTGGTCTGTAGTCATTCAAATAGCTTGACCTGGAAACCTTAGAAACAGAGGTAATGACTGATTGTTTCCACAGCTAAGGTACAACACCATAGGTCAGAGACCAGTTAAAAAGCAAATGAAAAACCGGAGAGAGCTGCTTAAAGCAGAACTTTAAGAGCCGACCTGATATGACGTCTGGACCCACTGCCCTGTTTGTTTTAGCCCACCACAAGCTTCTCTCCACTTCAGATAAACTGAACCCTATCACAGCAGAATTCCTGCTGTTTTTATAAAGTATCTCCTTTACTTCTGCATTTTGGGTGCTGAAATAGCACTTGTTTTAAATCTGGTAAAATAAAGTTCTTAAGTTCATCTGCTAAAAGCTTCTGGTCTTTGTCATCTGGAAAGTTCACACTCTTTTTAGAACCCAGTCCTGTGATTGTCTATAGGCTTTTCCAAACCTGCTTCGGATTGTTATCATTAAACCACCTCTGGATTTTTTCCCTGTACATCTTTTTATTTTGTTCGATTAACCTGTTAATCCTTTGCTGTAAAATTTGTTTTTCTTCTATCTTATTTTTTTGATGAGCATGTTGTTTTTCCAATAGTAGTGCTTTAACCTCTTTAGTCATCCATGGTTTACTGTTGGGGTATACCTTGACAGTTTTTTCCTTAATGATCATTGATTGGCAAAATTTCATATATTCACTTACAGTGAAAGTGGCCTCATTGAGTGACTGTGAGAATGTCAGCATATCCCAGTCAGTACAGGAGAAGCATTCCTGCAGTTCCACTATACTGTCCTTGCACCAATTTTGTATTTTTCGTATGGCTGTTTATTTTCTTGTTTGTTTCACTTTCTGTTTGTACTTTGGTAGCTGGTGAACAACGACGTGATCAGACGTACCCAGTGCTGCTCTATGATGCGATATGTAGGCGGTAAGAACATTTCCATAGCAGTTGTCTAATGTTTTGTCCCCTCTAGTATTAATATTCACGTACTGATGCTTGTCATAACATTGACTGTCCAGTCGGAGGTAAGTATCTTGAACACAGGAACACTTTTACTGAATGCCGCACATACAAACATACACGCTACGCCCTTTCTTTACGATAATACAACTGTCGTAAATATCACTATACAATACAATACAGTTTATTTTTGTATAGCCCAAAATCACACAGGAAGTGCCGCAATGGGCTTTAACAGGCCCTGCCTCTTGACAGCCCCCCAGCCTTGACTCTCTAAGAAGACTACGAAAAACTCCCCAAAAAAACCTAGTAGGGAAAAATGGAAGAAACCTTGGGAAAGGCAGTTCAAAGAGAGACCCCTTTCCAGGTAGGTTGGGCGTGCAGTGGGTGTCAAAAGAAGGGGGTCAATACAATACAATACAATACAATACAATGCAATGCAATACAATACAATACACAGAACAGAACAAATCCTCAATAAAAAATAAGAAATAAAATTTTTTTAGAAGTACGGAGCAGAATTTAACAGTAGATGATATCACATAATAAGATTTGGATAATTTTAGACTCCTGGAGACCTCATCCATCAAGCTGCCTCCCCCATTTGGCCATTCCACGGCTGAAACAGTGTTGGGCCAGCCAATCCGATGAAAGGACCCCTCTACCCTACAATTCCTGCGATCCTCCATCAGGTATGACTTTACCTTAGGCAGGCAAAACAACTTGGCAGGTGGGACGTGGCACCAAGTGCCACATTTGAGTACCGAGAAGAGAAACAGAATAGGTGAGGGTTAGTATCCAATTCTAACTATCATGTTACTTATGTTTTAGTGCTAATGACTAACAACAGAGATGCAGTATGTACAGTTAATCAGCAGCTCTAGTCAGGATATGATAAACTGAAGTAGTGAGTCTTCAGCCGGGATTTAAAAGCTGAGACCGAAGGGGCATCTCTTATAGTAGCAGGCAGACCATTCCACAGTTTAGGGGCCCTGTAACTAAAGGCTCGACCTCCCATTGTTATTTTATTAATCCTTGGAACCATAAGCAGACCAGCATCTTGAGATCTTAATGTGCGCTCTGGTTTGTAAGTCATGATAAGTTCAGACAAGTAAGCCGGACCTTGGCCATTTAATGCTTTATATGTTAAATGAAGGATATTGAAATCTGCCCTAAACTTAACCGGGACCCAGTGTAAGGATTTAAGAACTGGAGTTATGTGTTCGTATTTTCTTGTTCTTGTAATAATTCTTGCAACCGCATTTTGTATTAACTGGAGGCTGTATAAAGAATAGTTTGAACATCCAGTGAACACCGCATTGCAGTAGTCAATCCTACTAGAGATAAATGCATGAATTAGTTTCTCAGAATCCTGTTTATTTAAAAAGCGCCTTAATTTCCTAACATTTTTAAGATGGAAGAAACATGTTTTGGACAACTTTGTAATATGCGCTTTAAATGACATGCTAGAGTCAAAGATAACTCCTAGATTGCGGGCTGATTCAGTACATGTCACTACATGACATCTCCCCCCCATTTCAAAATAAACAGTAGGCATAATGTCTACTTTCACTGACTAGTAAATAGAATTCCACAGGCTAATACATGCTTCCTCTATTTTCCTATTTCAATTACTATTAATGTAACTTTTCCCTTCCCTGGAGAAAACTTTTGGAATATTAATAACATTGCCAATTTGTTAAACAAGAAATAACATTTTTTTTATCAAAATCGTCAAACTTGCAAACAGCCCATTTGTTTCCTCTTTTCTTTTTTTTTCTTTTCTATTTGTTTACAAATTTAGTCTGACCACTGGTTTGCTGATTCTACCAGATCTTGTAATTGTCTGATCTTTACTGGCACTTAAAGTAGATGGAGCAGACTCAGGTGGAGCTGTATTGTCCAATTGTGTGCCATCTCGAGAGCTCAGAGTGCTTTCTAATGTAGGTGGAAATTCACTAGCTGAATTGGTTTTGGGCATTGCTTGGAGGTGACGCCAGTTTCTTCTTTATGTTTCTCCATTATCAGTCTCAATGATATATGACCTGGGTATCACACTTCCACGCACAACAACTGCAGGACTAGCCCAAGACTTCTCATGATCCAGTTTGGTAAGGACCATGTCACTTGGATGTAAGTTTTGGAGATGCCTTACACCATGATGCCTGTTGCAGTAATAGGCTTGTTTTGACTTCTCAGCTGCATCCTTTAGCCTAATTTTCTTTTATTTTGGCCATTTGGGTTGAAGATGTTTCTCCAGGGTGTGTAGAGTTGTTCTAATCCTTCTCCCAATAAGTAACTCAGCTGGGCTGGTCCCAGTAGTGACTTTCTCTGCATTTAATTAGGCCTTGATACCGATCATCATATCCTCTCCAAAATGTCTGCACTCATATCCTGGGGTACAACTATTCTGCTTCCCCTAGTGATTATGCCATTGAACACTGACAGCTCTCCTCTCAATAGAAAGAATTCCCTAACCATCACTGGGGTATTGCTCGTGTACTTTGGCCACCCAGATCTGATTATCTTAATCACTGCCTGCAGTTTCTCATCTTTTGCCGTTTCTGTTCGAGTGCATTCCATTTTTAGAGGGGATGCCGGTATGCCCTCCATAACCGCTGCCACCAAGCACTCCACCTCCTCATGTGTCTGTTTCTTTGTCAGAGCAGCATTTAGGACTTTGTGATAGTGTGTCTGCCTCAATGAGTGTTTTCCCTGTCGCATGTTCTGCCGTTGGCTTAAACCTCATGAGCCGCAAAAGAAGTCTCTGGAAACATGGTGGAACTTTGTCCAAGTCTTTGCTGCTGATGAGAGACACTAAAGGCTTGTGATCAGTCACCAGCTTGAAATCTTCTAACCCAGGGGTAGGCAACGTCGGTCCTGGAGTGCCACAGTATGTGCAGGTTTTTGTTCCAACCCAGTTCCTTAACGAGAACTCAATTATTGCTGATGAAGCACATATTGCTTAAGTGACATTTTAATGCTTCATTTTAGTGGTCTCGCTTGTTAAGGTTCTCCAACCTTAATTGCTTATTTCATCTTAAACTGCTGCATTCAGTGTTTTAATTGCTCCTTATTAGCAATAAGATGTAAAACAGGGGTAGGCAATGTCGGTCCTGGTGAGCCGCAGTGGCTACAGGTTTTCATTCAACCCAATTGCTTAATTAGAAACCAATCATTGCCAATCTCAGACCTTATTTAATTTAATGGCTTGTTAGTCTGTGCAATGTAAGGCTTTTATATCGTAGATTTTTTTCCTTTCCAAGGATATCATCCAAATGATTTGAAGCCTAAAACAGATCATTTTCAGTCTGTCACATTTTTCTATTAAGTGTTTTATTAAATCAAACCGTGCATGATGAACACACACACATGTAATTGGAAAAAAGCTAGCTGGAGAACTGCTGGCTGCTTTGTCTTTTACATCTTATTGCTAATAAGGAGCAATTAAAACACTGAATGCAGCAGTTTAAGATTGAAATAAGCAATTAAGGTTGGAGAACCTTAACAAGCGAGACCACTAAAATGAAGCATTAAAATGTCACTTAAGCAATATGTGCTTCATCAGCAATAATTGAGTTCTCGTTAAGGAACTGGGTTGGAACAAAAACCTGCACATACTGTGGCACTCCAGGACCGACGTTGCCTACCCCTGTTCTAACCCATATAGGTACTTTTCAAATTTTTCACAGGCCCAGACTCGTGCCAGACATTCCTTTTCTATTTGTGCATAGCGTCTTTCCGCTTCTGTGAGATGCCTGGAACAATATGCCACGGGCTTCCATTCTTCTCTGTGGAGTTGAAGTAAAACACCACCAATTCCATAGCTGCTTGCATCAGCTGAAACAGCTGTGGCTCTGTTTGCGTCATAGTAAAGAAGAACTAGTGTTCTTGTCAACAGCTCTTTAAGGCGTTCGAATGCTACTTGCTGTGCTTTATCCCATGTCCATGCTTGGTTATTCTTCAAAAGCTCAATCAGTGGCCCCACCACTGTTGAGAAATTCGGGATATACTTCCCCAAATAATTGACCAAACCTAGCAGTTTTTTCAGCTCTTGGAGGTTTTCTGGTGGAGACAGCTGCTTAATCGCCTCAAATTTGTCTGGATCAAAACGAATGGAGAAGAAATTATAGACCATAAAAATATAATGCACACATTTAGAGATTATTATAAATCCTTATATTCCACTGAGCTCAAAGAAGACAACACACAATCTAATGCATTTCTGGGTACATTACAGACACCACAAGTAGATGCTTTAAGTGCTGAGGAACTGGATAAACCTCTAACGCTAACAGAATTACTAGATGCTATAAAGTCACTACAAAGCGGGAAATCAGCAGGCCCTGATGGCTACCCCGTAGAATTTTATAAGAAATTCTCCACTCAGCTAGCTCCCCTCTTATTGGCAACATTTACAGAAGCTAGAGACAATCAAATACTACCTCAAACATTTCGACAAGCATTAATCACCGTCTTTCCTAAACAAAATAAGGACTTGTTACAATGTGCATCATACAGACCAATTTCACTCCTGAATAATGATGTTAAGATACTCTCAAAAATTCTAGCTAGAAGGATGGAGAAAGTGCTGCCCTCGGGAATATCACAGGATCAAACTGGATTTATTAAAGGCCGACATCTATCTTCCAATCTCCGACGCTTGTTTAATGTTATATATTCACCAGCAAAATCAAACACCCCAGAGATATTACTATCATTAGATGCAGAAAAAGCGTCTGATATGATTGAATGGAACTACCTTTTCACTGCATTGGAGAAATTTGGGTTTGGCCCGAATATTTGTGCATGGATCAAACTACTGTATACCAATCCAGAAGCTTCAGTTTGTATTAATAACATTTGCACAGACTACTTTAAGCTAGAACGTGGCACCAGACAAGGATGTCCCTTGTCACCACTGCTGTTTGCAATCGCCATTGAACTACTGGCGGTTTACTGCCGAAATTCTTATTAGATAAAGGGGATTGTCAGAGAAGGACTGGAACAGAAAATTTCTCTATATGCAGATGATATGGTTTTATATACATGTATATCATACCCAGAAAACACTGTCCCTGCAGTTCTAACAGCACTAACAGAATTTCAAAAGATATCTGGTCTTAGAATTAATCTGAATAAAAGTATACTCTATCCAGTGAATTCACAAGCATATAATATCAGATTGGACACCCTACCTTTTACCATAGCAGATCAGTTTAAATACCTAGGGGTAAATATCACAAGTAAACATAAAGCTCTTTATCAACAAAATTTTGCCGTCTGTATGGAAAAAATTAAGCAAGACTTAGATAGATGGTCAACCCCTCATCTCACTCTAGCCGGAAAAATTAACGTTGTTAAGATGAATATCCTTCCTTAACTTCTTTTTTTTATTTCAAAACATTCCAATATATATCAATAAATCATTTTTTACGCAATTAGATTCAACAATAACCTCATTCATTTGTAACTCAAAACACCCACGTATCCGAAGAGCAACCCTACAAAGACCTCAGGCAGAAGGTGGCATGGCTCTACCTAATTTTCAGTTTTATTACTGGGCAGCAAACATACAAGCCATAAAAACCTGGACACAAATAAATGAACATACACAGGCTTGGTCCGCAATAGAAATAAAATCCTGTAATACTTCTTTATACTCCCTGCTCTTCTCTCCAATAAATGCAAGTTATCACAAATATATTAATAACCCAATTGTGCTTTACTCACTTAGAATATGGAACCAAATTAGAAAGCATTTTAAGATGGAAAATCTTTTATCGGTGGCACCTCTGCAAGAAAGCCACCTCTTTCAACCCTCGCAAACATATCCAGTATTTAATACCTGGAAAAGTTTTGGGATTAAAATGCTCAGAGATCTTTATATAGACAACATATTTGCATCTTTTGAACAATTACGTTCAAAATTCAACCTCCCAGCTACACATTTCTTTCACTATCTTCAAATTAGAAATTTTGTTAAACAGAAATTGCCCGATTTTCCTCACCTCGTACCCTCCACAATGCTGCTCATTGCCGAGGAATTAAACACCATTTCCGCATTATATGAAATCCTTTTAGAGTCCCTACCTTTCAAAGATCCAAGAGGACATTGGGAAGAAGATCTCTTAATCAATATATCAGAAAAGGTGTGGAAGGTAGCAAAGCAGAGAATTCACTCGAGCTCCATATGCGCAAAGCATAGAATTATTCAACTAAAAATTATATATCGAGCTCATCTGTCTCACTTAAAACTGTCCAAAATGTTTCCAGGGCAAGATCCAACCTGTGAACGCTGCAACCAAGCTCCTGCCTCACTGGGTCACATGTTCTGGGTCTGCACCAAATTAACATCATTTTGGACAAAAATTTTTAAGTGCCTTTCAGACAGCCTTGGGGTCACAATCCCTCCTAACCCACTAACAGCTGTGTTTGGTGTCCTTCCAGACGGACTTGAAGTGGAGAAGGACAAGCAAATGGTGATTGCATTCACTACACTTTTGGCACGCAGACTTATTCTGTTAAATTGGAAGAATCCTAACTCTCCTCTGATAAGTCAGTGGGAAACCGATGTTTTATATTATTTGAAATTGGAAAAAATCAAATTCTCAGTTAGAGGATCTGTACAGAACTTTTTCAAAACCTGGCAGGATCTGATCAATATTATTTTAGAATAAGAGAAATAACTATTAGATAGATAGATAGATAGATACTTTACCGCATTTAACTCCCTTCTCCATCTCTTATTTACATATATATTTATTTCTCCCTTTCCTTTGCTTATTGTTGTCTGATTAAAAAACCTTAAGCAATTCTTCTTTAGCTAAGCTCTCCTTCTCAGGGGTGGGGTTTGATTTGTCTTTAATTTGTTTGGTTATAAATTGATCTATTTGTATGGAATGATTACAATAAAATTAATAAAATAAAAAAAAAAAAATAAAAAAAAAACTCTGTCTGGATCAGGTCTTACACCTGTCTTATCAATCAGGTGACCCAGGAAGCATAATTGTTTCTGTCTTAGAACACACTTTTCTTTATTCAGCTTCAATCCAGCTGACTCAATCCTCTGTAAAACCTTTTCCAGGTATGTGTCATGCTCCTCTGTAGTATGTCCAAACACAAGTATGTCATCCATGAAAACAGTAACTCCCTCTAAACCCTCTAGTATCTCTATCAATTTCCTTTGAAAAATCTTTGGAGCACTTGTTATTCCAAATGGTAACCTTCGAAAAACAGAATCTGGCAAAAGGAGTAATAAATGTGGTCGGCTTATTGCTCTCCTGATGCAGGAGTATCTGCCAAAACCCACTCGCTGCATCCAATTAAGAAAACATAGTTGCTCCATTCAGTTTTGCAATAATTTCCTCTGGAGTGGGATGCATACTTCCCCGTTTCTCTTTAGAACTGGCACCATAGGTGCACACTAATCAGTTGGCTGTGTTACTTTCTCAATAATGCCATTGTTTTCCATCTTACTTAGCTCTTCCTTAACTTTTTGTATCAGTGGTAAGGGAACCTTGCAAGCCGTGTGCACTGCATAAGGTTGAGCCCCCTCTTTTAACTTAATTTTAACAGGCTCAGTTTTTAGTGTCCCATGCTCACCAAATACCTTATGGACCTCCTCAATTCTTTTTACAAGGCCCATTTCTGCTGCTGTGGACCTGCTTAGTAAATTATTCACACTGTGTCCTTGAATCACATAGACTGGAAAGGAGTAAAAATTTCCTTTAAACTTTGTGCTGACTTGTAACTGCCCTAAGCACTCCACCTGGCCTCCAGGGCTATAAAGTGAGATGCTGGATTGCTGCAAAGCTCTTTCTAGAATAAGCATGTTGAATGTCTCTTCACACATTATACTAGCATCAGCCCCTGTGTCAATCTTGAATCTCACTGGAGTGGCACCAATGAGAAGCTGCACTGTCCACTGCTCTTCACCTCTATCCAAATTACTCACAGATCCCAAGAAGTACTCAGGTTGTTCTGTATGCTCTGTGACTTCACTTACTGTTTTGCTGTGACACATTCTTGCCCAGTGTCCCATTTTGTGACATTTATTACAAGTGGACTTCATTGCAGGGCACCGTTCCTGCTTTTTGTGTTGTATTTTCCACATTTCCCACATTTATTTTCTTTCTGTTCAGTTTCTGGCATCACTTTAGTATGTCTTGGTCTCCCAGAATATTTCCCTGTTTTCCAAAATGTGTCTGCGATTTCATTCACGGATGCCGACGTCTGTCCTTGCAGACTAACTTGATACGTAACCTCCTCAGACTATCGAACTGTTTGCATTGTTTGAGCCAATGTGAGTTCAGACATTAATTGTAATTTGCGTGAGAGCCATTCATCCAAAATGCCCACCACTATACGATCTAAAATATTCTCATCCCGACTCGCACCAAAGCCACAATAATTCATAAAGAGCGTGAATAAAAGTCTCAGCTTTCTCGCCCGGCCGCGGCACTCTCTGATGAAAGCGGGCACACTCGTGAATTACGTTGCGTTTTGGACAAAAGTACTCATCAAACTTTTGTAGCACTACGCCAAAGTCCTTTTTTTTCTCTCTCCTCTGCAAACAAGAATGACTGGAAAATATTTTCTGCTTCGCTGCCCATCGCGTAAATTAATCAACTGACCTGCACGTCTCCGTCATCCTTGTCGAGTGAATCTCTGAAAGCGCTGCTTCCAGTATAGTCCAGCCATTCTGTCGGCTTGTCAAAGGAAAAATTCGGCGGTGGGTTAAACTTTGCCATGCCCTTTTCTCTCTCTTTCTTCTTCTGCTACTTTATTATTATTCCGTTAATGGAAGGTCATGTGCATTTAGCCACCTTTGACAACATGTCATAACATTGACTGTCTAGTCGGAGGTAAGTATCTTAAACACAGGAACCTTTTTATTGAATGCCGCACATACAAACATACACGCTACACCCTTTCTTTACGATAATACAACTGTCGTAAATATCACTACATGACAATGGTAATGTGGTAATACTGATTCCAGATTGCATAATCACAAGTTTGAAAGAGCCAAGTAATTTGATTTCAAATTTCTGAACAGTTTCATGAATCGTTTCAGCTGCAGCTCCCACATCAGCTTGCGGCGGTATGTAAACTACTGCCACATATAAGTGATTAAACTCTCGTGGTAAATAGTATGGGCGAAGTCCGATGGTGAGAAGTTCAATATTCGGCGTACAGACGTGGTCTTTTACAGTGATGTTATTGCACCACCTTTTCTTAATGTAAAGGCAGACCCCACCGCCCGTCTGCTTACCAGACACTGGATTTCTGCCTTGCCGTATACAATCAAATCCATCCACTTCAACAGCTGTATCTGAGTCGGTATTTTTAAACCAGGTCTCATTAAAGCACATTAGACAGCTTTCTCGGTACTCATGAAGATATCGCGCAGATGCTCTCAGCTCATCAAGTTTATTCTGCAAGGACTGTGCATTGCTTATGATGATAGTTGGCAAAGGGGTCTTAAAACTTCTCCATCTCAGACGTACTCAAAGTCCACTTCTCTTTCCTCGCCTTCTGAGTTTCAAAGCTTTTAATTTGTCCGGTATATTAGCAGTACACGGAGAGTAACTGATAGCTGGTCTCAGTGAACGCAGCGCGACCCGAATGTAAATGAACAGCCCCGGCCACACACCAGGGGTTTCATGCGCAGGTAGAGTGTAAGTGTCCTGTTGGATTACAAAGGCGAAAACGATCAAAAGTTAAAAAAAAAAAAACTTTCGCAAATGTTATAAAGCATCTTATAGAAATAAATACTTACAAGCTATGTGTGGCTTGTTTTCTGACATTGCAGCCACCTTCCATGTCTTATGTGAATTTCCCATCGGGATTAATAAAGTATCTATCTATCTATCTATCTATCTATCTATCTATCTATCTATCTATCTATCTATCTATCTATCTATCTATCTATCTATCTATCTAATATAATAGAAGTCCAATATGACCAGCACAAAAAATAATCTGGAAGTAATACCAGTAATTGTCATAGAGCATACTATACATCGGATAGTAAACAGTAGCCTAGGTTTTAGCAAGGCATGTGAGTTTTTCTGTTTCTTACAACAAGAAGGAGTTATGGGGTCACGATTGGGAAAGGGGCAGGCGCTTCAGGCTCTTTAGCCATCGCCTTATGCGCATCTCTGTGTTGCATTTTGGTCAGACGTGTAAGTAACAATTTTTCTGCACACTGAACGTTTGATAATACTTTTGCTTCTACTGCCAAAGAAAGTGTACCATGCTGCAGTCTACTTGCCAACAGTAAGATGCTGCAAATGCCAGCCAAAGATGTGGGCAAAATGAACCACATACAGTATGTACTGTGTGTTTATAAGCAGATAACCAAACTCAGAATGAACATCCAAATAAAAACAAAAATTTGAAAAATTACAAGTAATTACAAACAGGGGAAATTAACAGGGGAATGGACAGTAAAACCCTCCATTTGGTCACACAAGACTTTCCTAATTAGCTAACTGATTGATTAGTGATGCTTAGGCATTGGCCAGCACTCCAACATCAGTGAATTGGGCAGAAATGGAAGAGAAGCTTAAAGTTAATTACTTTCAATGAAAATGAATTGAATACACAAAAGCTGCAACAATCATTAAAGCTTTTCTGCTTTGTAACTAGTGCTGGATCCTACTGCCCCAGTTTGAATTGGTCAAATTTGTTTTTTATGCCAGAACACGATTTTATTTTTTAGTTTGTCTGTTTCATAAGGCTGTTGGTCTTATGAATTGCTATCCTGAAATAATTCAATTGATTCCTCTCTATTGAAAATTGATTATTTTAGCTGAAACCTTTATTCTCTGCTTCTCCTTTGTGCGAATGAATAAGGTAGAAGAGAAGTCATTTTAAGTTGCTTGGATCTACAGTGGAACCTCGGTTCACAACCATAATTCGTTCCAAAACTCTGGTCGTAAACCGATTTGGTTGTGAACCGAAGCAATTTCCCCCATAGGATTGTATGTAAATACAATTAATCCGTTCCAGACCATACAAACTATATGTAAATATATATATTTTTTTAAGTTTTTAAGCACAAATATAGTTAATTAAACCATAGAATGCACAGCAATGTTAAAACATTGAATAACACTGAGAAAACCTTGAACAACAGAGAAAACTAACACTGCAATAGTTCGCGCTATAGCGCTACCAACCGCTGGCTAAAAACATTTTTTTAATGAGTTTTAAGCACAGGGAAAAAAATGAATATTTGAAAAAATCCGTAATTTAATAAACCACCAAGAAAAGTAACATTGCAACAATGCACACTACGAACCGATCGCTGTAAACAGAAGTGAAAACAAAATCAAGCCCAGTGCATTCTTTAACTGCCTTCTCTACCTTATGAGTCCAGCCCTCTCTCTCGCTCACGCTGCCTGTGTGTGTGCGTCTCTCTCTCTCTCTGACGCTGTCTGTGTGTGTGCGTCTCTCTCTCGTGCTGCCTCTGTGTGCGTGTGTGTGTGTGTGTGTCGCGCTCTCTCGCTCTCTCTCTCTTGCTTGCTGCACAGGAAATGCACAGGGAGAGACTGAACACGTACAAACCGAAAGGGAAACTGGCTTGTTCGTATACCGAGTGTGTGGTCATGAACCAAGGCAAAAGTGTGATGAGCTTTTTGGTCGTAAACCAAATTGTATGTGTACCGAGACGTTCGTGAACCGAGGTTCCACTGTATTTGGAAAGTTTCTCCTGCCTGCTGATAACAAATAACTTTAAAGAACGGAAGGCAACAGACTTATATTTAATCTCTGATGAGTCAATATTTTTTTTTTCACCTTATACAATTTCTTGTATTAGGAATTTGTTAGTTTTCGCATACCCCTTGGGGTCAGAGCGCAGGGTCAGCCATTGTACAGTGTCCCTGGAGCAATTACAGGTTAAGGGTCTTGCTCAAGAGCCCAGCAGAGTAGGATCTCTTTTGGCAATGACAGGGATTCAAGCTGGCAACCTTCTGGATACCAGCTCATATCCTTAGCCTCAGAGCCACCACTCCGCCCTAAATATACTGTAGCTTCAAGTTTATGATTAAAATGTAAGACAGCATCTCACTGCTAACCCATTAAATCCAATTCAAGGTCAAGGTGCTGGTTGGTGGAATTAATAATTTAATGTGGTTAAGCAAAGTACGGTACTCTCATTGAAGTATTTTGTTAATCTATCCATCTGAATGAGATGCCAATCCATCCCATAGCGCACACACACAAACACACATACACACACGCTCATACTCAACATATCTGAAACAACAATTGAATTGCATGTCTTTGGGGTATGGGAGGACAAACAGGAGTACCAGAAGAAAGGTTCATAAAGGCACTGTAGTCATTAATCCATTTGTTTAATGGCCGTTACTTTATCTTTCAAATTTTCTCACTAGTCAAAGATTCAAGGAAATGATATCAGGTACTACCATGTACAGAATTGATCCATTTGGAAATTTGGACATCTAGCTTTTAAACACTGTTGTCCATTTTAAGAGCAGTAAAAAAGGCCAACTACAGTTTTAAGCCTGTTAGATCACCAGACCATCATTGCATTTGATAAATCAAGCTCAATCGTCAATGCTTTTCCTCCTTGGTGGATCAAGTACTATCGTCAGAGCAGGGGTTAGGGACGTCTTCCAGGATCCATCTGTGGTGCTGCTGCTGCTATGAACTGAGCTTGATTGTCGTAATGATGGGGTCGGAGATTCATCCCGGATCAGCCACGGCACACAGGTTGGGAACACTGCCTTAGTGCCTTTTTATTGTTAGTTTCTGAATTACTGGTTATGACTGCATGATCTCTCCTCTGATTACAAATTACATGTCAATTTTTGTTTATTCTGTTTACTTTTATTTTTTTTTGGCTTCTGGTTACTTTGTCTTTTTTTGGCTAACAGTTTATCACTCTGTTCCTTGACCACAATTCTGGTGACACGTCTTGATCTTTGTTTATTTATATTTAGTTAATGATCTATGCTTTTTTTACCTTTCTGTACCATTTCTTGATTTCATCCTCTCTTTGAAAACTGCACTAACCCTGTGCAAGTACACATGCTATTAAAACTCTAAAATCCCATAATGATAGTATTTTTAATAGTTATTTTACAAGAAAGATCCCTCTTCATTATTGAATTTGCATATTCTTTTTACCATGAAAAATAAACTTCTGCTCCCATTATTGACATCATGTAACATTGCTGCCCAAGTGTGAATGGATGTCTCTCTTCTGCAAAACATCTAGAAATAATCCCAGAAAATGTAACATTTATAATCACTGAAGTTGCGGTACATGTGGTGAAGTTTACAGACAAATCTGAAAAAAACGTTTGGTATTCCATTTATTTCAGTTAGGTACGAAAATTAGGTAAACTCACTTGAAATAACAACACAATACTTTCAAATGACATGTAGTAAGAAGTAAACAGGCGGTATTCCATTTCCACATGGAGAAAGGAGAGTATGGCACAGTGTGGATGGAGCAAACTGTGGGGAAAGACCACACTATCGGAAGACAACTGACAGACAACATTTTCATCTTAGAATGCATAGAATGCAGGCATAAACAATCTACTTTTTTTGCTTGAGTGACATGATGATGCACATCTGAAACCGTTCTGTGGCTGAAGGTAAAAGGACTGATGCAACGTTGGGCTTAACTGTTGTTATTTCCAGCAGGCATAAGACCTCAGAGGGTAACATGCAAGACATGGATGTAGTCAAAAAACCACACCGAGGGTCTGGGCCTATTAGAATGACTATTAGCAACCAAAGAGGAACAAAACAAAGAAATTTTGGTAACACTTTAGATTACATGTCCCTGTACTTCCAATGTAATTACCTGCATAATGACAGAGTAACTAACTTTTATTACCTTGTATTTACTATGTAACACAATGTAAGGTGGTGGTTAAGTACTCAGTTGTAATTGTTATTCCACAATTTATACACATACATACTTATAAAAACTGTGGAATGACAATTACAATTGAGTACTTGATTAAAGAGTTACACTGTGCATTACACAGGAAGTACAATGTAATAACACCTAGTTACTCTGTCATTATGCAGGTAATTACATGATAAGTACAGTGTATTAGAGACACCTAATCTAAAATGATCCTTGAAATTTTTCTAAAAGGTTTGAAGGGTTCTGGAATCCATAGTCGTAAGGGGAAGCATACCCCTGTATGACCTTTAATCCCATCTCATTGCCAATGACAGGCCACAACCTCAATTGACACACCTACTTCTGGATGGTCATAGCAACAGGAATAAACAGTAGCGGTGTTAGAATGCCGGCAATATATATAACGGCCCTAATCACAAATCAGATTTAAAACTCTAACTGTATCTTTAAAACAAATTAACCCAATTGATATCTAATGGTATACAATCCCCCAGCAAAAACAAATGATATTCAAAACAGAAGACCCTGACAACTATACATGAGGTACCATTTATGAAAAAAAAAAATCAAATGATTTGAGAAAAGCTGTATTTAAATGCTAGTACACACAAAGAATCACACGCAGAAACAAAGGCTTGATGGCTCATGTTTACTTTAATCGCAATATTTTTTAAAATGTTAGATAATACAATAAGATTAGTATGGGTGGTTTATGTGCATAAACAAAAAAAATCAGACGTGAGAATCCCTAGGAAGCAAGTTACCCGAACTATTCTATAAAATTTCAACAATTATTTACTGCTCTGATGATGATCTTTCTGATTATAAAATAGGTCATCACAATAGCAGTTAATGAGAAGAATTCATAATTAATTTCAGAATTACGGTATTTGAGGGAGTACCTTTTTCTCTTGCACGATTTGGCTCAAAAACTAATCAGCACATTTACATCTCATAACAGGCTTAAATTTCGAGTTTGGTATTTCTCCATCCAGCCATTTTAACAATAGACTATCCTCAAGGCACTGTGACACACAGACACACACAGATAAAGAAACACACACCCGTCATCATGATAACGATGTTTCGGTATCATGGGACACTGAAACGATGAGATCTACTAAAAAAATGGAGATTGAAAATTTTGACAAATCTAAAGCTTTCTCTCTTCCCTCATAGACAGTAGGTTATGGTGAGATTGGGGCGCAAAGCAAAAAAAAATTATGTGACCTGATTGATGTGTTTCTGCAATTAAGGAAAGGAGAAGTCATTGTCTAGGATTGTAAAGACAAACATGTTTGGCATGTGACACTAGAGGGTACTGTCGCTCTTCTAACCCGACAGACAAGACGTCCAGGACACCAGGTCAAAGTACAAAAAGGTATTTTTAATTCCTTTCTTTTATAAATAAAGTGCCCTTGAAGCACCGCATCCACCATATACAGGCACGTAAATAATCACAATAATCAAACAATAATCATATGTAATTCTCTCCTCCACACCTCCCAGCAAGCTTTGTCTTCTACTTCCCAACTCCGGATCACTTGCTGGGTTTACAGCAGTCCTTTGTATAGTCCTTAACCCAGAAGTGCTTCTGTCCTTCCCCGTGACTTGCCAGCACTTCCAGGTCAGATGGAGAACTTGCATTTTCTTCAGCTCGGAAGTACTATGGGACTTCCGTCCCCATGACTTTGGAGTACTTCTGGGCTATGCAGAAAGTAGAAACTCCCTGGTTTCCCTGCAGCGTCTTCTGGCGGCACCCACAGTACCCAGTTTTGCTGTGAAGCTGAACTCCAGATCCCATGATGCCCTGCGGGAAACCAGGGCACCACTATGCTTCAGGGAAGCCACCATCTAGCATCTTGGGTGAGGCAATTTCCCAAAGTAGCTGCCTTCCCCCATCCTTCCATCCTTTGGACGTCCCAGCCAGGTTGAGCTGCCAGCCATCCATCACAGGCGTCAATCCCAACAAGCACTGTACTGCAGTGAACTCATTTACATTGGAATCTTCTTAGAACAAGTTAAGCATTTGTAAATGTGTTTGCTGCCTTAGAATGTTTTTATTTTTAATTTTCTAAGCTGTTCCACTGTGTGTTAAGCCAAGGACTTGAGCTTGTCCCAATTCATTCAATTTGGCTATCCCGGCACTCTGACTTCATCGGAAGCAACATAATGGAGCTGGGAGGATCACTACATGCGTGTGTGCTTATTGAGGTAAACATGACCAGCATAGAAGCCATGCTTCTGCAGAAGGGCCACTGCTTCAGAAGGTCCAGATACCACATCCCACCTGATCTCTTCCAGTATGGAAGTCAATCAAAAGACAACATGGATAGTTTGGATCATTTGCTATCATCTCATTTAATCAGCAACAAAATTCGGCCCAACACGGTAACTTAAAGAAAAGAAGAGAACAATGGCCAGTTAGTTCTTCAAATTATAGTTTGCTTCTCAAAGGCAGCATCTTCACTGAGAGCAGAATCGGTAACGACAATGGACTTTCAGCCACATTTCCTCCTATATAGGTCCTGTGGTAGGGAGATAACCTGTATTATAAAACAGGGAGTAATTAGATTAGGTTAGATTAGGTAAAGTTTATTAATCCCAAATGGAAAATTAGATGTAAACAGCAGCAGAAACATAAAAACAAGTATCCGGATTCACAGAACAAATAATGTCATCAATCAATCAATTAATAAATAATATATATTGTGAAGTAATGGCAAAAAAAAACATAAAGAGTATCGGCAATAAGTTTGGGGCATTGGGAGAAAGCATTGAATTGACTGATACCAGTGGACAGAAAAGATTCTTGGAGGCACTTCTTGACACACCGTGGAGGAATGAGCCTGTGGCTAAAAGTGCTTCAAGCACAATGGAATGAATGGAGGAAATATTTCATGATGGCATCTAATTTTGCCACCATCATCTTTTCTACAACAGCTTTCCTAATGCGTTTGTTCAGGCATTGTGCATCTTTTGAGCTCAAGTTGTTTCCCCAGGATATTGCAGAACAGATCATCACACTGGCTATTATGGACTGATAGGACATTTCAAGCAACATTGCTGCAAACATCAAAAAACATGAGTTTCCTCAGGAAACACTGTCTTCTCTGGCCTTTCTTATACAGCATCATTGTGTTGTCAGACCAGTCCAGTTTGCTGTTCCTCATCCTCCCTGTAGATGGTGACTGATCTTGGAGGCTCTTTGTCATGTACATTGGAAGTCCCGAAACTCATCCTACAGTATGAGAGAAGCAAATGGGACTTAAAGACAGTGTAACAGACTTATTCTTCCCTGTGCCTTCCATTTCAGAGCCAGGCACCTGAACCCTCAGCTTACGTGTGGGACACCAGTTAAGGAGAGAACAAAGAGAAAGCAATTGAAAGAAACCTTCTAGGTCTGATTTATAAAAAGGTTGGGTCTGAATCATTAACTGAAGACCCCAACCACAGAACATACCCTATGATGCCATATGATTCATACTCTATGATGTTGCCATACAGCAATTCACTTTGAGAAAAACCACCTCTCAGATGCGACAAACAAAAGATGGCAGTGGAAGGAGACAGAGGAGAACACAGATTTGTGGAACCATCTCCCAGATATAAACTCCTGCTCCCTCTGTCCCGAGATCTGAGGTACAACAACTGGTCTCACTTCAACCATGTAAAAGACACATCTATTCATCCTTGTTATTCCTTTGATGAAAACAGCATGTCACTGGGTAAGAAAGGCAAGGGTATCAAGAGAAAGAAAAAGAGATCATGACTGTAAAGATCAAAAAGCTGAGCATTAAAATCAAATGACAAATCTTAACTTGTGGTCGAAAACCAAAATCAACAACTGTAAATTCAAAATTTTAAGCACACATCTTATATTCATATTGCAAACTTGGAAAATCTAGAAGTCTAAGGCACTGAACTTTATACCCCCTCATTTTTAACATAATGTAGAGTCTTGACCCTGATCATTTGGTGCAACTCCTTAAGAGCACATACACAAAGTAGCAAAATGCAAAAATGTCAATATAGTATTGCAGGAAAAAGTAAAATGGTTCAAAAGAAAAAGTCTGAATTAGTGTAAACCACCCTAATTCAGAGTGTTGATAAGAAATGTAAGGATTTACTTAATGAGGTAGAAGTACATACATTGTAATAAACACGAATAGCTGCACCAAATATATACTTTTACATTTATTTGCTTAGCAGATGGTTTTTTCCAAAGTGCCATATAAATATGCCAACATTATCGAGTAACATCAGTTTTGGAGACTATTTGGGTAGAAGTATTACAGGACATGGGTGTAAAATTGATTTGAAGAGATCAAAAAAAAAATACTAGTGAGTTACAATTCTCAGATTTAGAATGTCTAACAGATATGAGTTATACTGCAATTCATCAAACACAGGAGTCTTCAAATGCTTCTCAAGCACATTGAGGGAGTCAACATTTTGAATGGAGATTGGCAGGTGTTTAACCAGCCAGGAGCTCAATATAAAAAGACTCTGCACTGAGATTGACACCATACTGAGGTGGCATCACCAGACACCATTCATGAGCAGATCTGAGTGGGTGAAAACAAGCATAGGACCTCAAAAAAGTCTCCATGTATTGTGACCAGAGTGGGGGCACCACTGACACCCAAACCACAGACACATAGTCAGTCAGTCATTATCCAACCCACTATATCCTAAGACAGGGGGTCTGCTGGAGCCAGTCCCAGCCAGAACAGGGCGCAAGGCAGGAACAAATCCCGAGCATGGCGCCACCCCATCACAGGGCTCACACCAGGCACAATTTAGGATCACCAATGCACCTAACCTGCATGTCTTTGGACTGTGGGAGGAAACCGGAGCACGCGGAGGAAACCCACGCAGGGAGGACCCGGGAAGTGAACCCAGGTCTCCTTACTGTGAGGCAGCAGCGCTACCACTGCACCACCCCAGACACATAGTCACCAACACAAATACATGTTCAAATAAAAGATTTTATTTCTTCAAAATCACTTTTTAGTGAACACAGCCAAAAACACACACGTATAACCACAAGATTCTCTTGCTCCTTCTGCTCTACTCATGAGTGTTGCCCTCCCGGAGGTGAAGCAGAGTGGCTCCTTTTATTTCAATCCTGGGAGTACTTCCAGTGTTAGGTCATGGTCTGATGGAAGCACTTCTGGGTCAGAAGAAACCAGGATTGTAAACCCCTGCAGCCCCCTCTTGCAGTACCCATTGAACCCAACAGGGCTGTACTCCTGGAATCCAGTTCTCAGCATGTTGAGTGAGTATCGAAATGGGTACCAAAGCCCAGGGATGTGGCAATTTAGCATACTGGGATAGAAACTATGCACCAGCCATCATCTCCACCATTTCTTCCTTTGTGTTGGCCTCCCAGCTGGGTGAGGGTCCCAGTTCAATCCTGGCCAAGATAGCAGCCCATGCGTGCCATCCATTACAATATATAGGTGCAGACCCAGTGACTACTCTGTAGGCAAGCATCAAGGACTTGAATGTAATATGTGCAAATTCAGGAAGCCAATACAGAGATCTGAAAAGAGGAGTGACCACCTGGTCTGGTTAAACACCAGACATGCTGCTGCATTTTGAATCATATTTACTGGTCTTGAAATAGTTTAAAATGATACTCCAACCTTCTTTTGTTTGAAATTTCCCTTTTTTAAACCTTCTGTGAGTGGTCCCTTAGAGGGCTAGGACCACCAATAAATAATCACATATCAAAAATATTATCATATTTGTGATCAGCAACTTTGAAATAGAATAAAAAAGTTTTGTGAAAAGGAGTAAGTCTGACACCTGGTAATTTCATTAGGAGGGTGAAAGCCTGAGGTCAGTTGATGTGGCATGCACAACTTCATGTTCTTCGAATCATTTCTTCTGAAGACATCTATTGATTTACTCTTTATCCTAAGAGTGTTCAAAAATGCCCTAACATTAGTGTTTTTCAGATCAAGTGGGCCAAAAATAGAGGGGAATCTTAAAAAGCTCAACATCCTTCATAATGAGCCATCAAGACAAGTCAAACGGTATATCACACGTGGCGGTTTTCTTGTACCTGTGAATCGGGAAGTATCAGACAAAAAACAAAGTGTCCTGAAACATTCATAACTAATACTTATAAACATAATAATGACAGAAATGAAGTCTGCACTACCAAATAAACCTCAATTGATTGAAAACAAGATTAAATTTGCAATATTAACATAACGAAGAAAATAAATGAAAATCATAACCATCCAAAATCATGACAATTCCAAACAGCTACAATGTGATCAGGTGAAAAGGAAAGTTTAATATAAGATGTCCATTTTTGGATACATTGTACGGTCATTCAGTTTAGAGTGAGACATTCTCAGCCTATAAAAAGTATACTGTGTGAAAATGACTGACTGACTTGACCAACCAAAGTCATCTTATACTGGTTCAGGATATGAAACTAAAGGTTGGCCTGGCAGGGTTTAGAGAATGCCATTACTTGTCTTGCCGAAGCAAATTAGTGGCTTTAAATCCCAGAATATCAAAAGCAAAAGGCTTCTGAATGATACAGTAAGTTTGTGTCCACATACATTAAAGTACAATATCATTCAACCCAAAGATTCTCTTATGTTTCAGTGGTGAGTGAAATGCATCACTGTAATTCTTATTCTATGTGTCTCTGTCACTTGTAAAGTCTCACTGCTCTTTGATCTCCTGTTTAGCACTTGTGACAGAATGTAAAAACTGACAGCCCGAGTGCTATTTTATCTGAATCTCTGGTGCAATTACTTAGATGTGAACAAATGGCATCTTTGTGATCACTGGCATCTCTGATTTGTCCTTTGTGGGTGAAATGAACTGCTTGTGCTTTGACAGAAGCCCTGCTGCAGTGTGAAAGCACATAATATGTTGCTGAGATGCAGCAAGGCTTTGAGTGGGTCACGTGGGCATTCTTAAAGTTTCCTTTTATTTATTGCAATTGAAACTATTAGCATATTTCAGTTTAATGCAATCCAATTTATTCTGTCTAAAGTGCACTTCCACTTATAAGCCTAGTACGCTAGTTATGAATAACTAATGCAGAAAAACTCAAAGTGATGAACAATAAAAACACAATTCAATTAGTGAGGGCATTGAACTAATTTGAACATGCCAGTCTGCACTGGCCATTGTGTCAGGCCAACTATGAACACTTCATTGAGATGTGCCAAATCTCTGTGGACAATACCTTCAGTGTCAAGACCTGGACATTATAAACTGGAGACAAATCATTTAATGAATTTAGGCACACAATAATAAAAGGTAATGGGGATCTTGTATGGGGGATCATAAAACAAGTCTTTGTAACCCTAAATGCCACAGATGGATATCAGAAACAGAGAATTGGGGATACCTATTGGTACAGAGGCGCTTTTGTTGGGGAGTTTTATACCCTTCAGTATCCATTGATTTAATTTATTTTTGAAGTATAGTTAAAGTTTTCATTTTGATTTGCAATTTGGGCTGTTATATCGCTGCAATTCTATCAGCATTACTGTTGATTCCCAATGCTAAGACTGTCCCAGAATGGGCAAGTCTTTAGAGGTTGTGGCCTGTCAGTGATGTTGAGATGGGATAAAAGATCATTGAAGGGTATGCTTTCTCATCCGACTACGGATTTCAGAACCCTACAAACCTTTTTTTGAAAAAAATGGTCTTTGTTTTGTTTCTCTACATTTAGAACTCTCGGCACTTCTTCTGACTTTGAGTTTGTCTTGTGATTATTGTTATAATTAGTTGTTATAATTGTACTCGGGTGGCACAGTTGGTAGCGCTGCTGCCTCGCAGTTAGGAGACCCAGGTTCGCTTCCCGAGTCCTCACTGCATGGAGTTTGCATGTTGTCTGCGTGGGTTTCCTCCGGGTGCTCTGGTTTTCTTCCCACAGTCCAAAGACATACAGGTTAGGTGCATTGGCGATTCTAAATTGTCCCTAGTGTGTGCTTGGTGTGTGGGTGTACGTGTGCCCTGCGGAGGGCTGGCGCCCTGCCCAGGGTTTCTTTCCTGCCTTGTGCCCTGTGTTAGCTGGGATTGACTCCAGCAGACCCTGTAGTTAGCATATAGCGGGTTGGATAATGGATGGATGCATAATTGTACTCCTGGTTCTGACCCTCGCTACATTTTTCTACGTTTCCAGTCGCTCTCTCTTAATTTTCATGTCTGCTAGGTATAATAAGTGGTTGCATTTTTTTCCCTTAAATCACCTAACTCTTAACATAACCTTATAGTCTAAACATGTATGAATGTTGAAGGTGTGCTATTATACAGTATGTGAGGAACAGGAGCTTATTTGTAGGCTTGACATTATCGTTGGAAGATTTTGTTTACATTTTTAGAAAATCCTTCACTTTAGAATACAATTTTGCATAGCAAATGCATCTATACAGTACCATGTTTGTAAACAAATAACTTCAACTTGAAATGTATCCTTTACGCACTAGACATATATAAACGAAAGACCTGTGTGTGAATGGAGCAGTCCGCTCTGCTCACGCTCAACCACAGCCACTAGATGGCACATATGCATCCGCTTTTAAATTTTTTCGGCACTCACATGCGCCTCACTTCTCACTACGAAAGACCTTGCAACAAGGACATTGAGCTAATGACAGAAATGAAGAAACCCAATATTGAAATGAAGCAATGTGAAAATGAAATACTTGGAAGGATTGAAGTTTCCAATAACAATTATTGTCTATCTGGAGGTATTTTCTTGAGACAAAGATTAATAGAACTCACATTCCAGTGATATGGCTAAGTTATGGTATCGCCAGTGTCTTCTTATGAAAGCCAGGGGGGGCAGCAAGCACAGGTGGGATCACATCATCTGCATTGGGTTATTCTTAAGAGTTAGCTGATGCCTCTCCAAGTTCACAAACATAGTAAAACTGGAGGGGAGTCTTCGGATTGGTGTTTGTTCTGAAGGCCACACACATCTTGTCTTATATATATATATATATATATATACGCATGGAAATGTGTGTGTGTGTCCGGCCCAGAATTGAGAGGTGGAGTCCACGTAAGGGCTCCGCATCTGAGGAAACAGAAAACTTGCTTAGCTGCTAATAACACAAGCGAGGCCAGCACATCAGCAAAACGACACCACAGAGGAAAAACACAAAGTCGCTTAACATTAGCAAAACTGTATCCCTTTTACTTTTCCTCCCGCTGCTAATGTACAAGCGATACGAGCACATCGGCAAAATGAATCCTCCTAGGAGAGAGATGCCCAGAGTAGTTCCTTTCAATTACCTGACATCTCTACATTTCACTTTTTTTTCTGATGATTTTAATAGTTTCTAGGACCCTGGGCTTACACAGCTAGTATTTTATAAATATTTAAAAATAATTAGCCCACTCTTGCATTTTTTAATTGAACTAATGGGTACCTTTGTGTCCTTGATAAAAAAAAAAAAAAAAAACATTTTTCAAGTGTGGAAGGAAATCTCTGAGGAACAGTTCAATCAATTAGTCTTCATTCAGTCACAGAACGTACATGGATTCTAAGTTGCAAGGCAGAAGGGTAAAATTTCGCTTTTCAGTTGACTTTTTATAATTTCTCCCTCCCCCCTCCCCTTACTTATAAAAAGCATAATATCGTTTACCTATGCATTTCATTTTATATTGGCCAACCATTTCTGTTTTGTGTACGTGTCAGAGGGGCCCCAAAGAAGGAAAGGTCATCTTTCCAGTGTCTAACAGACGCTTTCCTAGAAAAGGAAGTTGTTTTAGGTCAGCTTACTGCAACCTGTCTTATGACAGATGCCTGTATGAATAACCTGCCGTTATAGCAAAACAGCTTTCAACCCTTAATAGTTTGCAAGCAGTTACATTTTCTTTCATACTGTACATGCCAAAAATGCCATCCAGTCTTGAAAAAACACACATATTGCTAAACAGTCTATCCATGTCATTTAAAGAAGTAAGAAAAGCAAAAAGCAAAACATTGCCATGAGATTAAGCCATCTTAAAAAGAGACTGGTTGTGCACTTCACTTCATTGCTCATTTTCCTCAGCTGGGGGTATAGATTCACCTTGGAATGTCATTGCCAAGCTCCATTATTGACATGCAATGTTGATGCCCAGATGTGAATTGTCTTTGTTCTGTAGCCAACTAGACAATAATAACTGAAAAAAGCCACACTTACTATCACTCTCATTCTCTGACTATATATAAGCTCATTTCATTATTTTGCAAGGATATTACCTGCTACCACTGGACTGAAACTGCTGCATGTGCTTCGGTGAGATAGAATACATGTTAGCATTCAGACAAGTGACAAGAACTGAACATCCGTTATAGGCGCATACATCTTCCTAACCCACTTATCTGGGTCAGGCTCACAGGGCAACTGGAGCCTATCCCAGTAAGCCTTGAGCACAAGGCAAGAACAATCCCTGGAGAGGGTGCTCATCCATTGCAGGGTGAACCCACATGCAGACACAGGCCAGTTTAGCAATGCCTATTGTTACCGAGGTTTAATCAAGCTGAAGTTTACTTGGTTCAGTACAGATGTTTTAGCATAGACAGAGTGGTAGAATCCTCTCCTAGAAACAGCATGCATGGAGTTTGCATGTTCTCCCCAGATCAGCATGCTTTTTTTAATTTTAATTATTCCTCCAGTGTCTCAGAGACATTAAGGATAGGATAGTTTCTAACATTATTTTAGTCCTTCACAGTGTCTGAGTGCCAATGAAAGAACCAAAATAAAAGTAAAGAGTGCTAACTAGACTGAAATTTTTTCTCAGGGCTTTATCCACAAATTTTCAGGACATGAGAGCATAGAAACAGGACAGGAGATGTAAATACTTCAGGTAAGATGATTTGCGTTTCTTATATTAAATAATATGAAGTTCTGTAATTTATTCAGTATACCTGACAATGCCAGCGTGCATGGGCCCTGAAATGAACTGGCACATGTCCAGATTGGGTCACTGCCTTGCATCAAGTTCTCCCAAGATAGGCTACAACCCACTGCAACCCAGAATTGGATAAGAAGGTTGAAAAATAAAAGGATGGTGTCATCTGCTAAACCTTTGTGTGTCAGATGGGTGTCTGCTGAAATTACAAGATGCTTTTGAGTTTCTTTCAGCAGTTTGGCACTGAATATATGGAGACTAAAAAACACACCAAGGGAGGGCAACCAGAAGCTTTAGAAACTTTATACCATCTAATTAGGGTGAGGAGGAATTAAAAGAACACCTCCTCTGGTTACACCCCTTCCCCCAGAGGAGTATGTTGAAGGAACTGTTGAGCTGTAAGACAATTGACTGGGATTTTCATTGCAGGACAGAACTCTTTCTGGGCAGCTGAACTGAAAAGCTTGTCCAAATCTAAAGTGGTTTCTATTCCAAGGAGACCTGAAGGAATAGGCCCATCATAATAAATACATGCTCAGTTTAAGAGATTTAATCTGACATCATGCTTCTTGGCTCACTGAATGCCCCTATTGCTAATGACAAATGAAATCTAATAGAATTTCCACATTTCCACTATGCATACTTTCATGTTTGTCTGGGTTGCCATTCATTTAATGCAGGGGTGTCAAACTCAGTTTTATTAAGGGGCCAAAAATATCACTTTATGTGCCCAATGTGGCCAAAATACATCAACAAACAACTACCACCAGAATTTAATTCTGAACAAGACACAAAGGTAACTCTCTGCTCATCACAATTATATATTCTGCCTCCCATCTCTCACAATTCTGTCATCAGTCCTTATCTGCATTCTTTGTAAGACACTGCATCAGGTTAGAAAAGCTACTAGAAGCCATGCTGCGGTGGGCTGGCGCCCTGCCCAGGGTTTGTTTCCTGCCTTGCGCCCTGCATTGGCTGGGATTGGCTCCAGCAGACCCCCGTGACCCTGTAGTTAGGATATAGCGAGTTGGATAATGGATGGATGGATGGATAGAAGCCATGGGACCAAAATTAGCATGGAGTGAAAATAAGGTCAAGTGAGAGTGGCAGTCTGGACAGATAAACCAAAGTAAATCTGGAGTATCATGATTGGATGGCTCTTGACCACATTGAAAAAGTGGGAGTAAACCTGCTGGTAATGGATCACACAGAGAACATTTGTAGTTGGTCAAAAATGGACAGCAACCACATTTAACATGATTAGAAATGCAAACATTTCTTTATGAGAAGCCAGTTTCCATTCAAGTTTACAGATTAGTTGCTGCGGTGTGCTGTGTAATGCAGATGATTATGAGCAGACACTGGAGAGGCATTGCATTTTAATGCTGTCTGGCTAAATAATACATGGATACCATCCATATATGAAACACACATTAAAGGTTGTTTTGTGAAAACTAACCATTTACAAACAAATAGTGACTTTACCAAAGATGCAACTTTCTATCAATTGTATTACTCTTCACACTATTTGAGATGATTTTTGTGACTGGTAGCTAAACAGGAAAAAACATTTGCAGAGCAGTGTTCGTTTGAAGTACATCATTCTGACTAACCAGGGTCATTTATTGTGCCATAGAATGAAAGGCTTGATGAGACTCACTATTATCACAGACATCCCCCATAAACTCCATCAACGTCTATTGCTTTCTTTGGCAATAATGGAGCTAGAAGATGGGAGAAAACTAACACAAAGAATCCTGTTTAATAAAAGTAAAATGACTAACTGAGTGAAACTTAGCTTTGTTCTATTTGTTTTAAGAAATAAAAATGTCTCCCTTCCTTAGCCTTACCCACTTTGTCTCCATGAACACGGATACTTTGAATGTGTTTTGATCTGCAAGCAACATTATTAAAGGATGGGATGACAGAACGAGGTTGAAAAAATGAGATTTAAAATGAGCAAAAAGATCAATAAAATTTGGCATTAGGGTGCAGGAAAGTAAATGGTCAAAAAAAAACATAAAAAGGACAAAAATCCAGTATCCAACTGCAGTAAAGATCTCTCTCTCTCTTATCCAACCCACTATATCCTAACACACAGAGCACAAGAGAGGAACAAACCCCAGGCATGGTGCCAGCCCACCTCAGGGCACACACACACACCAAGCACACACTAGGGACAATTTAGGATTGTCAATGCACCTAACCTGCATGTCTTTGGACTGTGGGAGGAAACCAGAGCACCCGGAGGAAACCCACACAGACATGGGGAGAACATGGAAACTCCATGCAGGGAGGACCTGGGAAGCGAACCCAGGTCTCCTTCCTGCGAGGCAGCAGTGCTACCACTGCACCACCGTGCCACCCTAGACTCTGAGTCCATCTCAGGGAGGCAAAGGAGCAGTACAGGAGAAAGCTGGAGCAGAAGTTGCAGAATAACAGCATGAAGGAAGTGTGGGATGGGATCAAGATCATCACTGGCTGCAGCTCGAAACGGAGTGCCATCATCGAGAGAGACGTGAAGAGAGCAAACCAAATGAACAACTTCTTTAACAGGTTTGACCACTCTAACCCACTCTCACTCTCACCTCAGAGTACTAAATCCTCCACCTATCCTTCTGCTGATACCAGCATAGGACAGAGTTTCCCCCCACCCACAATTACAGCAACCCAGGTAAGCAGAGAGCTGAGGAGACTTCAGGTCAGCAAAGCAGTGGGTCCAGATGGAGTATTGCCACAACTGTTGAAGGCCTGTGCGTTGAAGTTGGGGAGTCCTCTACAGCGCATCTTCAACCTGAGCCTGGAACAGTGGAGAGTCCCGATGCTTTGGAAAACATCTTGCATCACCCCAGTCCCAAAGGTATCACATCCTGGTGAGCTGAATGACTTCTGTTTCTGGACTTCTCTAGGGCCTTCAACACCATCCAACCTCGGCTCCTTAGTGACAAGCTGGCAGAGATGAGAGTAGATTCATACCTGGTGGCATGGATCGTGGACTATCTTACAGACAGACATCAGTATATGCGTCTTGGGAACTGCAGGTCTGACATAGTGGTCAGCAGCACAGGAGCGCCGCAGGGGACTGTTCTTTCTCCCGTTCTGTTCAGCCTATATACATCGGACTTCCAATACAACACGGAGTCCTGCCACTTGCAAAAGTTCGCTGACGACACTGCTATCGTGGGCTGCATCAGGAGTGGGCAGGAGGAGGAGTATAGGAACCTAATCAAGGACTTTGTTAAATGGTGTGACTCAAACCACCTACACCTGAACACCAGCAAAACCAAGGAGCTGGTGGTGGATTTTAGGAGGCCCAGGCCCCATCATGGACCCATTGATCATCAGATGTGACTGTGTGCAGAGGGTGCAGACCTATAAATACCTGGGAGTGCAGCTGGATGATAAATTGAACTGGACTGCCAATACTGATTCTCTGTGCAAGAGAGGACAGAGCCAGCTATACTTCCTTAGAAGGCTGGTGTCCTTCAACATCTGCAATAAGATGCTGCAGATGTTCTATCAGACAGTTGTGGCAAGTGCCCTCTTCTATGCGGTGGTGTGCTGGGGAGGCAGCATAAAGAAGAAGGATGCCTCACGCCTGGATAAACTGGTGAGGAAGGCAGGCTCTATTGTAGGCACAGAGCTGGACAGTTTGACATCTGTGGCAGAGCGATGGGCGCTGAGCAGGCTCCTGTCAATCATGGAGAATCCACTGCATCCACTGAGCAGTATCATCTCCACTGACAGACTGAGGAGATCGTTCCTCCCCACACTATGCGATTCTTCAATTCCACCGGGGGGGTAAACGTTAACATTATATAAGATTATTGTCTATTATACCTGCCTCGCACTCTCCGCTTTGCTTTTTTTTTTTTTTTTTAACTTGAACTGCGTTTTTATTGCTCTTTAATTAATATTGGTTTTATCAGTATGCTGCTGCTGGAGTATGTGAATTTCCCCTTGGGGATTAATAAAGTATCTATCTATCTATCTATCTATCTATCTATCTATCTATCTATCTATCTATCTATCTATCTATCTATCTATCTATCTATCTATCTATCTATCTATCTATCTATCTATCTATCTATCTATCTATCTATCTAGAAGTATAGTTATTAAGCTAAAATGTAACAAAATTAAAAAATCAAAAGAAAAAGTAAAAATAGGCAGCATAGTGACACAGAGTGGCTGTGTTTGTATCCCAGTCACCGTCTGTGGAGTTTGTATGTTTTTCCAAGGTCAATTCAGTTTAATCTAGTTTATTTTTGTACGTTCACTGAGTGCAGGCTCAGAGTGCTGAATCAAGTTCACAGGTAAAATGCAATTACCAGTTTACAAATAACTAATTGCATAATGAATACACATAAAAATGCAGATATGTTTAAACACACAGCTAACAGTATCTGACCATTAACATTATTGTTGAAATACGACTAGGTAACAGTGAAGAAGGGGAAAATCAAAAATTCCAGTCAGTGGCAACCTTGGGGAAACCAAACCTCTGAAGTGTCCAAAAAACAATTCAGACACAGTCACAGTCCTGGAGACGACTGTCTATATCCCCTGCCTTGGTCATTTTATAGTAGAGTCTTGAGGTGGGTGATCTAATCTGATGACAGAATTTTCACACCATTGATTCCATATCTTAGATGTATTTCTCGCAGGTAGTAATACAGCTTGGCAGTACAACAGTGGCACCAAGTGGCATAGCAGGACACTGAGAAGAGAAATAGAATATAGCAGGGTTAGCAACCATTCTTAATTATTCTAATGCATACAGTATATTGTCTCTCTATCATATAAAAAAATCTTTCGATGCGACAAGACTTTTAGGAGATGAGACTTTTTGGAAATGTTTTTTTCCAAGTCCCGCGAGATGAGAATATCGGCATGAGATTCTTTCAAGTCACGCCCTCCTGTCAACCATTTTTAAACAAGACCACGGTCCTCTCACCTCTCAGTCTTGTGAATGCTTTTGTCAGACACACTTCCTATGCTCTGAGCTCTTTTAAAGTTTTCCTCACTTTAAGTTCCCAATTAAAGAAGACGTATTATGTCCAAATCTTATTGAAGAATTTCATCACAAAAGGTTATCAACAGAAAAAATGAGTACATGGGCAATCCTAGCACCTAGAAACAAGGAAGTCAAATGAATTTACGGCAAAAATGTCAATCAGTAATACAGCAGAATGGTTAAATGTTTATCAATAGACCATGCTGAAACAGTTGGTGGTGATCGTGCGGAAGATGAAAACAACAACTTACAATATCACGAAGAATAACTACAACCGTTAGCACCGTCCAGTCCTCCACCACATGAATTACTGTAGAAAGAAGGATGAATCCAAGAAAGATAATGTAGTACATCTTCTACACATTACATTAGACAACAAAGGAGATCTTGATATGCCATTCATATTAAAACGTTAACAGTTTCCCGATAGAATAGCTTTTGCAAAGACAATTAATAAATCTCAGAGCCAAACATTCAAAAAAGTCATTTTATTTAATAGAGAGAAAGAAACGAAATTCAGTCACAGACAGTAATATATTGCGTTGATGCAAATGTAACATTTCAAATGAAAATTAAAATCTGTTTAAATCGTACAGCTGCATTCCCATATGCGAGCGCGGGAGTTAGCGAGCGAAGTGAGCAGGGGGCAAAGCTCCCTAGTCATACAAATGACTAACAAACAGACATGCATTTCAAAACTAATCAGCAGCTCTAATGAGGATATGCTAATCTAAAGTACAGGTAGTCATCAACTTACGACCTATGAGTCTTAACGATCATTTGACTTATGCATCTTACAGGCAAACAACAGTTTGCGCCACGTCAGCTCCGTATGCTGTAACTCATTCATCTCAATCTCAGTTTATTACCTGCAGTGGTTTCAACTACTTTCAGTTACATTTGTCTTACAATTACAGGAAAAAAGGCAATAGATCCTGATACAAAAATGAAGGTGATCAAGCAGCATGAGGGAGAAAAGAAAGAATACGATCGCATGTGACTTTAAGTTATCCCATTGTAACCGGTGTTCAACACACTGCACATGCTGTACTGGTTGTAGTGTTCTTAAGGATGAAGAAAAGACACATTCAGAGGTACGTTTCTAATGCTGTTTGTTCACTATCTCCCAATCCACTAACTTTTTGCACTGAGGTCAATACTCACTACCTCCCGTCAATGTGGTACGTCCCAAAAGACGCAGACCACAATAATCGATAACTGAACATAAAATAATTACTGAGAAAAGCATTACTGAACAATTAAATACAACATTGTCTCCCCTACCCCACCAATTGAATTAGGCATGAAAAGAGGTCAAAAGTCTTTGAAGCGGGCAGGCGATGAATGTAGTCTTGCTGCTTGAGGTATTGGGGGACCACTGCTGGCCACAGGTTGAGGATTGATATTCTGGGGAAGCAGAAGGGGGAGCCTGGGACATCCAAGTTGTGTCATGTGGGTTCTCTTTGATGACGAAGTCAGACCCTGAAGGGGTTCTAAGGAAGAAGTTCTTCAAGTGATACTGAATCTTATAGTGCAGAGTGCAGCAAATGAATCAGATCCTCCTCATGATCAATCTGCATAGTGGTAGGGGGTTGAAGAACAAAATGTGACAATAAATCAGCCACTACATTGTCCCATCCTGGGGTGAATTGCAACTTAAATTGTGCCTCTGGAGCTGGCTATGCCAACGGTGCATGCACAGCAGGTTGTGACCTGAAACAAAGATGTTAAGGTGAGGTGATCAGTTCATAATTTAAATGGACGGCCGTTCAGGTAGGTATGCCAATTTTCATAAGCCTATATACATGCAAGTGTCTCCCTTTCCCCTAAATATTTCTGTTCAGCAGGGCCCAAAGCACTGGAGGCAAAAGCCACTGGCTTCTCCACTCTATATTTTATCTGTCGACTGAAGGGGTGACAAACCTTGAGCCGACAAGTGGAACCGAATAAAGTCAACTTCGAGTGCAAACAAGCACTTATCTACTGTACATTTAACTTAAGGTTGTAGTGGCTAAGAGCTGAAAAGGTTGCCTGTAGACGCTCACCATGGACAGTATTATCTGGACCATGGACTACAATGTCATCCAAGTAAACAATCACCCCTGGGATTCCAGCCAGGATAGTGGACATTATTTTGTGGAAACAACTGGCAGCAGAACCAGGGTAAATGGCGTCCTGATATAGCAAAAAATTCCAATGCGTTTGGTGAATGCAATCAAACTCCTACTGTCCTCATGCACAGCATCTTGAAGATAATCTTGACGAAGGTCTAGTTTTGGAAACACCTTTGAGCCATGGAAGTGAGTGGTGAGTTCTTCAATGGTTGGCAAGAGATAACTATCTGGGATGACAGCCTGATTTACTGCCCTCAGTTCCACACATAACCTCAGCCCTCATGACTTTTCTTCTGCTATGACCAAATCTGATATCCATGGGGAGGCATGGATTGGCTCTATAGTGCCGTCGGTCAAGAGCCGTTGTAGTTCTTTTGTGACATCAGCCTGCAGAGCTATGGGCACAGGGTGTAGAGACTGAATTACAGGGTTGACACTTGTATTAAGCAGGGGCTTATGAGTAAATGTGCGAAGATGACCTAAGCCAGCAAATAGGGTAGGCCATTTCTGATGCCACCGTAATGTTACGTTCAGAATACTGTAGTTAATCCATTGCTGTCCAGTAGTGTAAACCCTAGACTGGTTAATAAGTCCAGGCCCAAAATATTGCTGCCTTGTCTTGTGATATGGAAAGGAAAATGAGACAGAGTGTTTTTGCCATATGTTACAGTGCAGCATACAAAACTGATCACATCAGTTTAACCCAATACTGCTGTATCCATACAGGGAAAGGACATGCGGCTGAAGTGGTAAGTGCAACAAGAATGTTGTATAGGTGGCCATGTTTAAAGGTGACTCTTTAGCTCCTGTGTCTAGCAGAAGAGGGATGCAGACATCATCCAGGTACATAGCACAGGATCAAAACCCAGGGAGAGAAGAACAGACTGTGTGGATAAGTGCAGAGAGTCCAGGGTCTGGTGCTGATCTGTACCATTTTGCAAAATGGCTTAACTTCTGACACCACCTACATATTTTTCCTCTTGCAGGATAGTTCATGGCATGAGACCCATGTCTGGTAGACTCATAATTGCCACGGTGCTGGCAACACTGAGCTACATGAGGCCTCATTTGCTGTACTGATGCCTGAGACTGACAGTCAGATGTACAGTCACACTCCTCACCCTGTGGCTCATTCACTATCTGAATAGCATTTAAGGGACTTGCAGGAGGCATCTGTGTTTCAGCTATTTGATGTGCACATTGAGAAGCTGATTCTATCTGGCAAGCAATAGTCAAAGCTTCCCTGAGTGCTCAGTCATCATCCTCTGAAAATAAACCTGTTGTGCACCAGAGGAAAAGCAGTTTTTTCAGTCGGTCTGCTATCATTTCATCACAAAGGAGGCCAAATTTATAAGATTGGGCTAAACCCTTTAAATCAGCCACGTACTGTGAAACAGGCTCACCAGCATGTTGTGTCCGCTGATGGAACTGTAGCCACTTCAAAAGGATACTCTGCTTTTTTGTAAAGCATGTGTCAAGGAGTCAAATATCGGATCTGTGTGTGTCAGAGTCACCAAGAGCTCTCTTTCTGGTACTGGCAACAGTGTCCAAACCCACGGCAAGCTGGTACATTTGAAACAAAGGCTTCCATCTGTCCCAAGGGATGGTTGGTTCACCCGGCTGAAGCAAGAAAAGCTCGGGCAGTGGCAACAAAACAAGCACAACATTTTCAGCCATCCTCGTTCTCCAAATGCAGTGTTCTTAAAGATGAAGGGAAGACACACTCAGAAGTATGTTTCTAATGCTGTTTATTCACTAACCCCAATCCACTAACTTTTCATACAGTCCTCTCAAGACATCCCAAAAGAGGCAGACCACAATAAATAACTGAATATAAAATAATTGACAAAGGCATTACAGAACAAGCACATACACTGAAAAAAATGGCGTGTCAGATTAAAATAAAAAAATATGTGCATCGGTTGAACATAATAAAATTGTTTTTATTAAAAATAATTTAATTATGCATAATGCACTAAATTAATATATCCTGAAACAACATGCTATATTTATGTTAAACGAATGAAACTTTTTCATTCTCCGTTAAATTAATTATGTTAAATGAACATGACTCATATTAATAAAGCATACTATTTTAACAATTGTTTGTTAAACTTTTTTAAAAAATGCACCTCACGAGATACTTAGCTATAACCTTTTTAGGCTGTTAACTACACTTGTCCCAGTACCATTTTATTGTTCATGCTGAAAGTTATTAATAATAAGAAATAAACAGGTTTGCTTATACCAAAACTAGTTTTATTTGGTAAAAACTATACAAACCTACAAAAATACAAAAGATTATTCAAAAGCTGAAATGTACAACAGTTGTACAAGAACACTGTTTCTTTGGCTGTGCCAGAATGCCATGACCAATGTAAAACTAAATATGAACACAAAATGCTCCTTGGATAGAGTGTTATATTATAAAATACATTTATTTATATTTATGTAACTGTATACAGTATATTATAGAATAAATGTTAAATATTAGTAAAATATAAAGTGCAAAAATTGCTGCTTTGCACCTTCTTTCACAAAATCAACAACTGCATTGTATTGTATTCAGCTGTATTATTTAGTTGTCTGTATTAATTGTATTTATCTGGTTGAGCAATGTTATGATAATACTAATGAACAGCAATGCTGAAAGTAGTTGACCCGTAATGAAAGTCGGAACTTTTTTTTTTCAATTACGTTCAATTACTCGTACTATGCGAGTAAATCTAGACAACTTAATAGTACATTTACTGACTTGTGATGGTAAAGTTAGTGAGCACAGTTTGATAAAACTTTAAAAGAGAATACAAGGAAAAACACAAAACGGAGTAATGCTAGTCTGTGTGATTAAGTGTTTTAAACGAATGTCTGAAAATTTCTTGTGTATGTGTGTTTTAACTTTTATTTCACTAACCTTTTGCTCTCAACCAGAGACAATAACTCAAACCCACAACTTGTTGCTTCTTTGAAAGTCACATGATTTTACCGACAAGTTATCCAACCTCCACTGACGATGAGTCCACTGGGTGCGTATTCATTTTCGATGAGGACTAAATAGAACTATTTTGACTTCTACCTAAATGACTGAAATTAGTATATTACACATCCCACAAGATTCAATAAATTAAACATGATCGAGTTGTGTTCAAAAGTGGAACATAAACAATACATGTAATATAAAGTAAATGCATTTTTGTAAATGTAACAACCTGCTATTTTCCTTTTTTTTCAGTGTACCACAATGCTGAGCTCTGTCTTTGAATCTGGTTAACCTCCAAAGCTTCTGCATTGAGACTCACGATGTGCCGCTTCATGCAAACCACTACAAAAGAGTAATGAAACCAGAATGAACTCCATTATCTGTTAATGTTTATTATTAAAAGGCTGAAATGTGAAAAACAGAAAACATCTGAGTGCTCAAACTCTGCTGGTACAATTCCTCCTCTCACAGTTAACACAATGAACACTGGGGGAGGCTCACAGTGATGACATAACATAACACGGGCAAAGAAAGGATTTGTGAAGCCATTAAAAGTTCGGCACCTATGTGAGCAACAGTTATAATAAAACAAAATAATAAAATAAAAAAATAATTTACTAAAAGAGAATATAAAGAAGGATGATAACAAAAAAAGTATATAAAACAAACAATATGACTTAAGGGACTTATACGGTACTATCTATCTATCTATCTATCTATCTATCTATCTATCTATCTATCTATCTATCTATCTATCTATCTATCTATCTATCTATCTATCTCCTATGCATATGGTCATGTTTTTTTTTTTTAATATTTTTATTTTATTAATTTTCATTGTAATCATTCCATACAAACAGATCAATTTATAACCCAACAAATTTGAAAACAAATCAAACCCCACCCCTGAGAAGGAGAGCTTAGCTAAAGGAAAATTTCTTTAAGCTTTTTAATAAGGCAACATTAGACAAAAGAAGGGGAGAAGTAAATATCTATATAAATAAGAGATGGAGAAGGGAGTTAAATGCAATAATAGTTATTTCTCTTATTCTAAAATAATATTGATTAAATCCTGCCATGTTTTGAAAAAATTTTGTACAGATCCTCTAACTGAAAATTTGATTTTTTCCAATTTCAAATAATATAAAACATCGGTTTCCCACTGACTTATAAGAGGAGAATTAGGATTCTTCCAATTTAACAAAATAAGTCTGCGTGCCAAGAGTGTAGTGAATGCAATCACCGTTTGCTTGTCCTTCTCCAATTCAAGTCCGTCTGGAAGAACACCGAACACAGCTGTTAGTGGGTTAGGAGGGATTGTGACCCCAAGGCTGTCTGAGAGGCACTTAAAAATTTTTGTCCAAAATGATGTTAGTTTGGTGCAGGCCCAGAACATGTGACCCAGTGAGGCAGGAGCTTGGTTGCAGCGCTCGCAGGTTGGATCCTGGCCTGGAAACATTTTGGACAGTTTTAAGCGAGACAGATGAGCTCGATATATAATTTTTAGTTGAATAATTCTATGCTTTGCGCATATAGAACTCGAGTGAATTCTCTGCTTTGCTACCTTCCACTCCTTTCCTGATATATTGATTAAGAGATCTTCTTCCCAATGTCCTCTTGGATCTTTGAAAGGTAGGGACTCTAATAAGATTTTATATATTGCGGAAATAGTGTTTGTTTCCTCGGAATTGAGCAGTATTTTTTCCAGCATTGTGGAGGGTGCAAAGTGGGGGAAATCGGGCAATTTCTGTTTAACAAAATTTCTAATTTGAAGATAGTAAAAGAAATGTGTAGCTGGGAGGTTAAATTTTGAGCGTAATTGTTCAAAAGATGTAAATATGTTGTCTATATAAAGATCTCTGAGCATTTTAATCCCAAAACTTTTCCAGGTATTAAAAACTGGATATACTTGCGAAGGTTGAAAGAGGTGGTTCTCTTGCAGAGGTGCCACTGATAAAAGATTTTCCATCTTAAAATGCTTCCTAATTTGGTTCCATATTCTGAGTGAGTAAAGCACAATTGGGTTATTAGTATATTTGCGATAACTTTCATTTATTGGAGAGCAGAGCAGGGAATATAAAGAAGTACTACAGGATTTTACTTCTATTGCGGACCAAGCCTGTGTATGTTCATTTATTTGTGTCCAGGTTTTTATGGCTAGTATGTTTGCTGCCCAGTAATAAAACTGAAAATTAGGTAAAGCCATGCCACCTTCTGTCTGAGGTCTTTGTAGGGTCGCTCTTCGGATACGTGGGTGTTTTGAGTTCCAAATGAATGAGGTTATTATTGAATCTAACTGTTTAAAAAACGATTTATTGATATATATTGAAATGTTTTGAAATAAAAAGAGAAGTTTAGGAAGGATATTCATCTTAACAATGTTAATTCTTCCGGCTAGAGTGAGATGAAGGGTTGACCATCTATGCAAGTCTTGCTTAATTTTTTCCATACAGACGCCAAAATTTTGTTGATAAAGAGCTTTATGTTTACTTGTGATATTTACCCCTAGGTATTTAAACTGATCTGCTATGGTAAAAGGTAGGGTGTCTAATTTAATATTATATGCTTGTGAGTTCACTGGAAAGAGTATACTTTTATTCAGATTAATTCTAAGACCAGATATCTTTTGAAATTCTGTTAGTGCTGTTAAAACAGCAGGGACAGTGTTTTCTGGGTCCGATATATATAAGACCATATCATCTGCATATAGAGAAATTTTCTGTTCCAGTCCTTCTCTGACAATCCCCTTTATCTGATAAGAATTTCGGCAGTGAACCGCCAGTGGTTCAATAGCGATTGCAAACAACAGTGGCGACAAGGGACATCCTTGTCTGGTACCACGTTCTAGTTTAAAGTAGTCTGAGCAAATGTTATTAATACAAACTGAAGCTTCTGGACTGGTATACAGTAGTTTGATCCAAGCACAAATATTCGGGCCAAACCCAAATTTCTCCAATGCAGTGAAAAGGTAATTCCATTCGATCATGTCAAATGCCTTTTCTGCGTCTAATGATAGTAATATCTCTGGGGCGTTTGATTTTGCTGGTGAATATATAACATTAAACAAGCGTCGGAGATTTGAAGATAGATGTCGGCCTTTAATAAATCCAGTTTGATCTTGTGATATTACCGAGGGCAGCACTTTCTCCATCCTTCTAGCTAGGATTTTTGAGAGTATCTTAACATCATTATTCAGGAGTGAAATTGGTCTATATGATGCACATTGTAACAAGTCCTTATTTTGTTTAGGAAAGACGGTGATTAATGCTTGTCGAAATGTTTGAGGTAGTATTTGGTGGTCTTTAGCTTCTGTAAATGTTACCAATAAGAGTGGAGCTAGCTGAGTGGAGAATTTCTTATAAAACTCTACGGGGTAACCATCAGGGCCTGATGATTTCCCGCTTTGTAGTGATTTTATAGCATCTAGTAATTCTGTTAGTGTTAGAGGTTTATCCAGTTCCTCAGCACTTAAAGCATCTATTTGTGGTATTTGTGAATTATCCAGAAATGCATTAGATTGCGTGTTGTCTTCTTTGGGCTCAGTGGAATATAAAGACTTATAGTAATCTCTAAATGTGTGCATTATTTTATTATGGTCGATGATTTCTTCTCCATTCCTGTTGGTGATTACTGGTATTGCATTGTGAACTTCTTGTTTATGAATTTGTTGAGCTAAAAGCTTATTAGCTTTTTCTCCGTGTTCATAGTAATGCTGTCTAGACTTATGTTATGTTAAGTTCTGTATGCAGGGCCTGCCTTTTCCTGTGAAGAGCTTCACTTGGACGCCTGGCTTGTTCTTCATCTATTCTAGTAATTTCATTTCTTAGCTCTGACACTTTCTTGGTTTCTAATTTATTTCTATGGGAAAGATATGAAATAATCTGGCCTCTTAAGAATGCCTTTAGAGTTTCCCAGAGTGTTCCTGCAGAAACCTCTGTGGACGTGTTTGTCTCTAGGAAGAAGCTGATTTGTTTGGATATAAATTCTGTGCAGTTCTCGTCTGCCAATGAAAGAGGGTTAAGACGCCATCTGCGAGGTGAGTGTGAGGGGCTTAATGATTTTAGCTCCAAGACTGGAGGAGCATGGTCAGAGATAACAATTGTGTCATATTTGCATGATTTAATTGTAGGCAGGAAATTATTATCTATAAAAAAATAATCAATTCTTGAGTAGCTATAATGCACTGGTGAGTAGAACGAATATGTTCTTGAGTTTGGGTTAAGGAACCTCCAGGGGTCTGATAAGTTGTAATCATTTAAAAACTGTGTAATTATCTTTGCAGTATTAGATGTCGTCCCCCCTGTCACAGGAGTCCTATCTAAGAGTGGATTTAAAACACAATTAAAGTCCCCAGCCATAATAATTTTATGAGTGTTCACATTGGGAATGGATGCAAATAGATTTTGCATGAATTCCTTATCATCAACATTGGGTGCATAAACATTTATCAAAATCATTTTACTGTTATATAAGTTGCCCATGACCATCACATATCTCCCTTCAGGGTCCGACACTACCTCTAATGCTACAAATGGAACTGTTCTATGTATGAGAATTCCCACCCCTCTAGTTTTCTTTATAAAGCTAGAATGGAACATTTGGCCAGTCCAGTCTTTTTGTAATCTGAACTGATCCTTGGTTAGTAAGTGGGTCTCCTGTAGAAATACTATTTTAGCGTTTAAGCCTGTTAGGTGAGAGCATACTTTCTTTCTCTTTAATTCGTGATTCAGGCCTTTAACATTCCAGCTCACAAAGTTAACTGTCCCATCATGGAGACATTGATTCTGAGTTTTTAATGTCATTTATAGTTTTAATTGGTAATATGGCAGTTTTAATCTTAGTTTCAAGATTCCCCATGAGTTGTTGCATTTTAGCCTATTGTTGCATTGATATTTATAATTATAAGGATTACAAGAATAGATTAGATATAACCTGCTCTCCTTCTCTCCCCCCTTTATCCCCCCACCCCCCCATTTTGCCTCCCCACATGAGGCTAGATCCCACTTCACGATGTTCCAGTCCTCTGACATACGTAGAGACAGAGCACGTCCAAAACAAAACAAACCCCACCCTGCAGCGGCGTTACAGAATTAAAACAGAGATATCTTTTGCAGTTAAATTCTTAATACTATCTGCCGAAAATGTTCTCATTAACAATATTTAAGCTTGAAATAATCTTCAGCGCTTTTAAGTTAAGATATTAAGATTTAAAAAAAAAAAAAAAAAAAAACAACCCTGGGAATGATTTTAAAAACTAGTCTAGGATGAACCTGGTAATTCCTACTGTAATAGTATAATGGTAATTGTATAAATAGTAGAACAAGCAATAAACCAAGGGTATGAAGTTAAACAGTCTACTTTAAGGTATAGTAAAATAAAAAAAAATAAAAAAAATAAAAAATAAAAAAAATAAAACGAATCCTACTTTAATCACTTCCACATTTTCACACTCACGTCTATAACTCTATAACTCTGATTAAAACATAAACATATAACATATAAAGTCCAGATAAAAAAAAAAAAAGAAAATAAGGGATGTATAATTATAATACCAGTCTCTTTAAACATGGATCCAGCGATCAGATCATAGGTCCTTCCCGTGCCTTGATAGAATACGGCTCTTTAATTAACTTTCAAAAAAGTGTCGGAAACAGCTTCTTTAATTCTTTTTCAGCTTCTTCTTTGCTGAAGAAAATATAATGTCGATCTTGAACTTCCACTTTCAGTTTGGCAGGATACAAGAGGCTGTATTTGATATCGGCTTCCCGTAGCATCCTTTTAATGTCGATGTAGGATCTACGTTTTGCAGCTGTTGATGGTGAGAAGTCGGGAAAAATACGAATAAGATTATTTTCGAATATAATCTCTTGCTTGTGACTGAGAAGTGCCATCACATCAAGCTTACATCTTAGTCGCTCGAAGCGGACAATAAAAGACCTAGGTTTAAAGGCGCTTGGTATCTTTGTGCGATAAGCCGTGGCTATCTCATTGTCGAGTTTAAAGTCATCTCCAATTATTTTAGACAGTAATTCTACTGCAAATTTCACTGGGCTTGAGCTTTCTCGTTTCTCAGGTATACCCTCAATTCTTATATTATTTCTTCTGCACTCATCCTCCAGGGCTGCAAGTCTGTCTCCAAGTTTTTTGCATTCCGAGTTCGCAGCTGTGGCTTTTTCATCGGCGTTAGATGCCAGTTGTTCCGCTGTTTCCACTCGAGCCGTGAGTCCCTGCTTAACGTCTTCCAGCTGAACTGAAACGTCATTAATATGATCATCAAGCCTTTTCAGTTTGGAATTAGTTTCTTCAATGTGTTCCACTAATTTCTCCAACATAGCTTTAAAGTTCACGTCAAAACGTTTAAATAAACGCGTTTCCTTATCTTTGTTATCCTTCTTGAGCTCAATGGCCACCTTCTTAAGATCATTTGTGTTATCTTTCTTAAGCTCATTCTTAAGCTCCTTCATGGCCGTAACCATGGCAGTTGACTGTGTAGCGATCATCTCTTTCAGTTCGGACAGTTCGCTTCGGCTTTCGTGCTCCGCAAGTGAAAATGCAGCTCCTGTTACAGGCTCGCGATGAGTAGATGAGAGCACGTCCTGCAGAGCCCTTTCTAGTCTCGAATGATCCTCAGAAATCGGCGATCCCTCGCGACCTGTATCACTTGCGCCTTCGCTCCCATTTTCACTCTCGACTGGAGACGATACAATGGAGCGGGGTCCCAGGAATTCTGCGCACTCTTCTGCCTGTTCCAGGTCAGTCTCCGTGAGGCCATACCTTACACTTGCACTCAGGCTGGAAGTCTGTCCGGACTTTGATGCAGCTTTAAGTTTCTTTTCTGGTTCTTTCTGACTTTTCTTCTTGTTACTCATGCTTGTATATTGTAGTGGAAGTTCCTTGGTCGGGTTAAATACAGGATACCTCTAAATAATATGAAATACGTGGGAAAATAAAGCCGCTGCTAGCGGAGCTCTGCTTCAGACGTCCATCTCCTGTAAACGGACGAAACCCCTGCATATGGTCATGTTTGAATACACATATTTGTATCCAGCATTCTGTTGGAATGAGTTCCTTTGCAATTAGCAGTGTGTTACATAGCCCGAATCTATACAGATATGATATTAAAAGGTGATACCCCTCCCTTAGTGATACGGCGGACAGAAAATCACATAGGAGAAATAACTTAGCTTTGTTTAATGATGGCTTACGCTGTATAACAGATGAAGGAAGCCAATGGCAAATACTCAGCTCAGGAGTGGGGGCCCGATGTGTAGTGTCTGCCATTTTCGTTGCTGCATTGGAAAGATTTTCCGGATCAGATGACGTTATCTCCCATCCGTCCGTTGCCGTCAAAGGTGTGCCGGGCAATGTTCCAAGGCTTTATATTCTTTCTTCATGTGCAGACCCCCACTTAGTTGAATCATACCATTCTAAACAAGGCAAAGTGGATACAGTTTCATGCTGAGTTTGACACACAGAAATGGCATACAATGATCATCAGTGTGACTGCCAACTTCGCAGTTGTCCCTAACTTGTCTTGTCTTAAAATGCTTGCCTAGCAGTTCTTATATGGTAAACCCCTGTGTACTAAATCTGGCTCTGTGTCAACTGTGCACACGAGTAGAAAAAGACAGATTTATAAAATATATTTGCAGAGGGACGGCGGTATGGTGGTGCAGCTGCCTCGCAGTAAGGAGACCCGGGTTCGCTTCCTTGGTCCTCCCAGTGTGGAGTTTGCACGTTCTCCCCGTGTCTGCATGGGTTTCCTCCGGGTGCTCCAGTTTCCTCCCACAATCCAAAGATATGCAGGTTAGGTGGATTGGTGATTCTAAATTGGCCTTGGTATGTGCCTGGTGTTTGTGTGTGTGTGTATCCTGCGGTGGGTTGGTGCCCTGCCCAGGAATGGTTCCTGCCTTGCACTCTGTGATGGCTGGGATTGGCTCCAGCAGACCCCCGTGACCCTGTGTTTGGATTCAGCGGGTTGGAAAATGGATGGTTGGATGGATTTGCACAGAGGACAGTGACATATTAAACTTAGAGTATTGCGCCAGTCATACTATTAGTATTTGTGTAGTATCATGTCTAAAGTTATGCTTTTTTGGGGGGTACCCTTTCATTAATGATTAGAGTAGACTGCTAATTTGATTGAATTACACTTGTCTCTTAGCCATTTATTTTTAATGATTAAAAGTGAAATCTGAAGATGATAAACATAATGTAATGTTTCCATTCATCATATCCATTATGTTCAAAATAGATCCCTCAATAAAAAAATTCCATAGTTGTATCTAGTTTGTGGAAACCACTCAACTGAAACCATATCCAGCACAACAAGTATAAATAAAGTTCATCTTAATATATGCCAAAGGAAAAAAAAACATTAAATTGATCTCACAATATTCAAACTTTTGGCACATAACCTTTGCTGTTATGAAAATGAAAATAACTTTGCAAACTTAAACAAATTTAAAATCAACCTTTCCCCCCTTAGAAAGAATGTGGAGCAGGTGGGTATCGGTGAGTGAAAGCTCTGAGACAAGTCCCATTCATTTTACAAGTTGATAAGAGCCAAATGTCGTAACACATTTTATGGAGAACACAAATACATCCAGGGGTGCGAAGCAAAAACAAAACAAAAGAAAGAAGGAAGTGTGGTGTATTAGTTACAGAGCCAAGTTCTATGGAGATTCCTGCAGAATTTTTTTGGGGAGGATTTTACTTCCCTTTCTGATTCCAGTCTTGAATTGGAGCCTGGTTAATTTGACTAGTAGGTAAGTTCTAGAATCTTTTCAATTCATTTCATTTGGGCGAAAGGAGGAAAACAGGCCTGGAGAGGACTGTACTCCATCACAAAGACCACTCTCACTCACACATACATAAACACAAACACACATGCCAATTAACATAATCTAAATTAAAAATAAATAAATAATTCTTCACAAGAGAATTGTAAATCTATTCAGTTATGACAACATTAGGGAATAACAGAAATGACAGTGAGTGACCATTATGGATATCAGATGACTGTGGCGCTCTCATGGTAAGTTATAAGGGAACCAGATTTTCAAAGTTACAAACCTGGACACTTGTGTAACATGTATGCACACACATAAAGCCCATCATCATTTTTTCATGCTTTATGTAATCATCATCAAAGAAGAGATCAAGACACAGAAAAAAAATACTAACAAATGAACACATAGGATTCCACACAATGACTGATGTCGAAACAAATAAATGGCAGTACTCTCTGTTTGTGTCTACTTCTTGGTCATCCTTGGGATACTGTTGAAATTTAATGCCAATTCTTAATCAGTATGAGTTAGTCTCTGCCCTTTTATGAACTGGGAAACCATCATTATACACAAAAGTGAGATATGGTGTCCCACAGGGCTCAGTACTGGGACCTTTATTGTTTTCAGAAGGGTCCTTTCATCAGATTGGCCTGCCCAGCACTGAAACAGCTGTGAAATAGCCTGTAGAGGGAGGCAGCTTGTTGGCCAAAGTCTCCAGGACTCAGAAAAAATCTAAATCCTTATATGTGATATAATCTCTTCTTGTGTTTTGCTCTGTACATGGTGTACTATTACTGTACTGTACTATTGCATTATATTCTTGAGGTGGTAATGATAGATTGGCCATCTAGAAATGTGAAGAGAACTACTTATGTCCTGTTCTGTGTATTGTATTGTATTTACTCCATTTTTTGACACCCATTGCACACCCAACCTACCTGGAAAGAGGTCTCTCTCTAAATTGTCTTTCCCAATATTTCTTCCAATTTTTCCCATACAAGGGTTTTTTGGGAGTTTTTTCTTGTTTTCTTAGGCAGTCAAGGCTGGGAGCTGTCAAAGATAGGGCTGTTAAAGTCCACTGCAGTGCTCCTTGTATAGATTTTAGGCTATGCAAGATATAAATTGCTGTTGTTGTTGTTTATAATCTACACCAACTGGACATGCAAAGCATTCAAAAAGTATTCGGACACCTTCACTTTCTGCATATTTTATTGTGTTGTAGATTTCATGTTAAATGAAAAAAAAAATGCCATATCACATGTGTATCAGAATAGACACTCCACTTGGAGCTAATTATGTTTGGGCCCGGCTAGTACTTTGATGGGAGACCAGCCAAAAAAAGCTTGGGTTGCTTTGGTTTGGCTTGGAGAGTATAAACTAGCATTTAAAAGACTCTTGAGTGCATAAGAAAAACATTTTCTGGTCAGATGAGACACAAATTGAACTCTTTGGGCAGAACTCCAAGAAGTATGTGTGGCAAAGACCAGGCAGTGCTCATCATCCGCCTAATACCATCCCAATGGTGAAGCAAGGTTGTGGCAGAATTGAGAGAAGGTTGAATGCAGCCATATACAAAGAGGTCCTTGAAGAAAACCTGTACACAACCTCAGACTAGGGGGGCAGCTCACCTTTCAGTAAACAATAAACCAAAGCTTACAGCCAACACAATGCTGGAGTTGCTTCAGAACAACTCTCTGACTGTCCTTGAATGGCCCAGCCAAAGCCCAGACCTAAACCCTCCAGAATATCTCCATAAGATGGAAGTTTACAGATGCTTCCAATTCAATCTAATGGAGCCTGAGAGGATTTGCCAGGAAGAATTGGATAAACAGCTCAATGCCAGGTATGCAAAGCTTGTAGAGACTTACCCAAGAAGACTAGAAGCTATGATTGTTGCTAAAGGAGCTTCTACAAAGTTCTAAATTAAAAGTCAGAATAGTTAAATGAATTAGTGATTTCAGTTTTGGATTTTAATACATTTACAAACCTTTTTGAGGACATGTTTTTGATTTGTCATGATGGGTTACTGAGTGTAGATTGATAGGCAAATTTTTCCATGTAAAATGTAGAGAGTAAAGTGTGCGGTAAGTAAAGAAGTGTGAATTCTTTCTAAATACTCAATCAGTAAAATGAAACCTGTGTTTCATTAGGAAAAACATTACACATTTCCTGTGTAAAAAATGGAGAAACATTTGCGGTGGATACTTTATTAAATACACCTCTGCTGTACTGTCATAAAGTTAATAAGAAAAAGCGGATGCACCGGTTAACGTAATACCCCATACCACCAGATAGTTTCACTACTGGAAAGACAAATATAAGTCTCAAGTGAACATGGCTCCTAAAGAAATAAATAACGCACATGTTACTCTTATGTTATATTACCTGTGGCATTGTGCTCAGTGTATATTGTCTGCTTGGACTTTGATTTTTCTCATTCTCACTTGCTTTTTTATTATGCCTATAACTCCTACATCCAGAAAAATTCCTATTGCTATTTAAACAGACAGAAAAAGGCAAATAAAACTGACCATTGTTTATCTTTCTGCTTGGTATTCAGCTTGGATTTCACTTTGAAGAAAACATAAAAACAGTATCAGTTCTAAATGCATTTTACTTGTACATAACTGATTCCCTGGGTCTCCAAATACATTTTAAATAGTCACCACTTATATAAACAGAGTCCGCTTTCCTTTCTCAACATATTTCCTCTCTCTAAGTACTATGTGAATGACAGCACAACTCCGTCTTTTACACAGCACTCAGAAAGAAATCCAAAAATGGGGATCGACATGAGAATCTTTTGCTGTCATCACTCTCCAGTGTTGTGTCCTTCTGTTTATGCTCAGTATATAAAGAAGTTATTTTTTGCTTCCTGCGTTCTTCCGGTGTAGTGCATCAGTGGATATGTAATTAGTAAATAAACTGAATGCCCTTTTCTTCGCTTATTTTCCATTAACAAATTGTGCTGGAATAAAAAAAAAAGATCTTATTCATGAAGAAATAAACCACATTATTGGGGGAAGGCACTGTAAGTGCTGCACTCCAATATTTATTTATTTTATTTTTCTGCTTTTTGAAAGAGCAGAACATTGGGCAGTCTAAGGTTATTTATTGTTAGAGAGCAGAAGAGCACCACCCTCTCTATAACAAATGAAGTATTAATATCCAAAATATTTTTTAAATTAAGATGTATTGCTGAATAAAGCAAGTAAATTTTTTCAACAAGGTTAATTTTTACCTCAATGCTTCAAACTGTCTGAGATTTCTGTGTAGATGGGATGCCCAAGGATCTACAACTCCTTCAGGAAGAACTGGAACTAATGGGAGAGCACACATCCAAGCCATCGATCAATCCATTTTTTAATGTGCTTGTTCACTCTATCATTACCGGGCTCAATTGGTAGTTCTGGGCACTAGGAAGGAGCTAACCCTGGATGGGAAGCCAACCATTGAAGAGAAGTACTAACTCACCCATGTCAGTTGAACTTGTGATTCCATATCCATCTTTAGATGATGTAAAGTCAAATATTCAGTGGGGCACAATTTATGCTGGCAGAAATAAACCTGGGCTATCAGAGGCCCACCGAATCAGAGTTTCTAATCAACTTAACTTTAATACCATTTAGATGTGGGAGAGAATAAATGGAATATCTGACACCCAATCAACATGAAGACTTCACACACATAGTGACAGGGATTGTATTTGAACCTGGTTTCCTGGGGCCTCATATATAAATGGTGCGTACGCACAAAAATGTTGCGTAACAACGTTTCCATGTTCAAATCGCGATTTATAAAACCTAAACTTGGCGTAAAGCCACGCACATTTCTACTGTAGCTCATACCCTGTCATACGCAAGTTCTCTGCTCGGTTTTGCAGACTGCTGGCACCCAGCGTCAAAGCATTGCTACTGTTCCTGTGTGGCTACCCTTTCTTTTTTAGATCCACATCCCTGATGCGGCTTTATAAATACACTGAAATTAACCGCATAATGTTTATTAGTTTATTGCATCTGATTGTAATTAACCTGTAACAATATAATGGTTCACAGAATGGTTAAACTATTCCAAATACCATAACTGCTTTAGCGTTGTTACTCTCACTGCACCTTCTTCTTTTTCTTTCAGCTGCTCCCGTTAGGTGTTGCCACATTGGATCATCTTTTTCCATATCACTCTCACTGCACCACTCGGAATATTTATATCAATCTATCTGAGTGTGGAATCACAGATCTACAGCAGCTGATCGGAAAGAGAATTATCGGTATACAGCATCAAGCACACGCTGCCTCAGCCATGCTGTCTATTGAACTGCTCTCAAACGGCAAGTGATTTAGAGCCTTTCTTGTACTGACCTCGCGCTTCAGAAACAGTTTCATCCCAAGAACTCAAAATGCACTCAATCAGTCCATCAAGTGCTCCTTGTAGAACTGTTTGTACTTATAAGTACAATTACCTCACTGTAAACTTGTGATACAGTTATAATATTGCACAACCTGAGCCACTTTATAAAGCACGTATTTACATATGATGGCGATATCATTTTTAAGATGAAATGCAGCAAAATACGTTTATTATATTATATAGATAAAACTTTAACTTCATTTAAATAATCGATATTGTTAATAATTAAACATGTAAGGACACGGTGCCGCAGCGCTAGCAAGCCGCTTGCGCTCTGTTCACGGATTGTTCCTGCCTTGCGCTGTATTCTTGCTGGTGCTGACGCGACACTGGAAGGATAGATGGATAGAATAATTAAACACGTACTATGAAGATATTTCGATGTTCCTTAAAAGTTTTGAAGAATCGGCTTACAGCTGGCTTAACGTCTATTACAAAGCTGATTGTGTGGCGATTGGGTATTTGGAGAAAGAAAAGTAAGGACAGGAATTGAAGGTTAGTATGTTTGAAAGAGACAGTACTGCTACAATAAAGTATTTCATCGAAGGTTGCGCATGGCGCAGCAAGCATCTTGTGTGAGATATGAACAATCACTGCGCCACCGTGTTCCCATGTTTAATAACATGCTTTAACTCCTACCATCATTAAAATGATATCACATATACATCTCAGTATTTTAATTATTCAGAAAGCTGTAATATCACGAATGTAATGGATTCTGTGTCCTGTCGGAAGAAGAGAAAGCCCGGAAGCACGTAGTAAATTAAACGATTTTAAGATGAAGTTTATGATGTTCTACTTTAATGACAAAATAAACTACGCGATTAAAGTGGAAATTTAGAGATTAAAGTTGACATTTCATGCTTTCTTCCCACTGTGTGCCTATTTTTTTTCTCTGTACCCTAATAAGCTTTCATATGACACTCAGACGGTGGGCTACGACTCACCTTTTAATGGCAACTTTGATATCTGACAACTTGTTTTTTATTTCAGGCACTGTGTGACTTTGTGAACTTGAGCTTTCGAGTTTCTAGGATGACATAGGCGCTGCCGTGAGTTGCAGCTATTCCAGCAGCTCCGTGTATGACTTTATTCTTCTACCTTTTTCTCTATTTCACTGTTAACTCCTACCACTTTCTTTTATGTGGACTCGTTCCCTGGACACTTTTTTTACTACTTGGACATGGATTCTGTACAATACTGATGCTCTGTGTAAGAAAGGACAGAGCCGACTATACTTCCTTAGAAGGCTGGCATCCTTCAACATCTGCAAAAAGATGCTACAGATGTTCTATCAGACGGTTGTGGCGAGTGCCCTCTTCTACGCGGTGGTGTACTGGGGAGGCAGCATAAAGAAGAGGGACACCTCACGCCTGGACAAACTGGTGAGGAAGGCAGGCTGTATTGTAGGCATGGAGCTGGAAAGTTTGACATCTGTGGCAGAGCAATGGGCACTGAGCAGGCTCCTGTCAATCATGGAGAATCCACTGCATCCACTGAGCAGTATCATCTCCACTGACAGACTGAGGAGCAGCTTCAGCGACAGACTGCTGTCACTGTCCTGCTCCACTGACAGACTGAGGAGATCGTTCCTCCCCCACACTAAGCGACTCTTCAATACCACCCGGGAGGGTAAACATTAACATTATTCAAAGTTATTGTCTGTCTGTATACCTGCATTGTTATCACTCTTTAATTTAATATTTTCTTGATTAGTATGCTGCTGCTGGAGTATGTAAATTTCCCCTTGGGATTAATAAAGTATCTATCTATCTATCTATCTATCTATCTATCTATCTATCTATCTATCTATCTATCTATCTATCTATCTATCTATCTATCTATCTATCTATCTATCTATCTATCTATCTATCTATCTATCTATCTATCTATCTATCTATCTATCTATCTATCTATCTATCTTCTCCGACACGCTATGTCACTCGATCAACTTCCTTTTGTTGTTTATACCACTGTGTAAACCAACAAATAGTATGTTTTTCCTTGCCTCCACTTGGTTTTCGCTGAAATTCTTCTATTTTCCCTTTTGCTTTTGCCATTGTCTTTTCACAGAAGGCTGAGCTTAAGGGCTATTTATATTGATTTGTATATTCAAAGAGGAGGCGGCATTGTGGCGCAGTGATAGCGCTGCTGCCTCGCAGTTAGGAGACCTGGGTTCACTTCCCGCGTCCTCCCTGCGTGGAGTTTGCATGTTCTCCCCGTGTCTGCGTGGGTTTCCTCCGGGCGCTCCAGTTTCCTCCCACAGTCCAAAATCATGCAGGTTAGGTGGATTGGCGATTCTAAATTAGCCCTAGTGTGTGCTTGGTGTGTTTGTGTGTGTGTCCTGAGGTGGTTTGGCACCCTGCCCGGGATTGGTTCATGCCTGTGTTGGTTGGGATTGGCTCCAGCAGACCCCCGTGACCCTGTGTTCGGATTCAGTGGCTTGGAAAATGGATGGATGGATGGATGGATATTCAAAGAAGTGTAATTCTGGGAGGAGTTGGGGTGGGACAGCAGGCACGTGCACGTGTGTTACGTTTCACGCTGACTGGGATTAATCGAGCGGAAGAACGTGAAAGATGGCGTTCGCACAGATTTATGCATCTGGATTTTTTTGTGCGTAAGCACATTTCTGCTTTTGTGTTTATGTCATGTTATAGTGCGAATTCTATGCACAGTGTTATGCATGAGGCCCCTGGTGTTGTGATGCAATGGTGTTCACCACTGTGCAAGCTGGTTTTCAAAGCATCATCAGTCACTTTCACGCTGTCATTCAAGTTCAGTTTAACCCTTTGTCATAACATATTTATCTGAATGTTTTCTTTTAATTTTTCTTTTTCATTTTTTTTGTTCAGTTCACTTATACATTGATGATCTCATACATTGAATATATAATAACAATAATAATAATAATGCATTTTAATATATCATAGCATTCTGGTCCCTACCTCCTAAATTAACCAAATAAAACCTCAACTGGTGATAGACCCCACAATAGAGCAGTTAGCTTACAACTCAACATGGAGCAGATTTTGAGTAGACTGCTTTCTCCGTCTTCAGTCTGATTTTCATCTTGGTCTCAATTTGACTTTTTTACATGTAAGTGATAGGAAATTGAACTGACGTGACAGGACCTCACAAACTGGCGACAGAACAAGAGTCAATGCACTGATCAGGATGAAAACTCCAACAAAGCATCAGAGGATTGATTTCTTGGGATTTGTAGCAGATGTAGGATAGACCAAGATGAGAAATATGAGTTCCAGCATTCCTTCATAAATCCTGGTCCTTGCCATGTCTTGTACTGTCTTCCATAATTTGTCAAGTGATCAATTTCTGTACTGTCTCGTAAATTGCTGTAGTACAGCTTAATTTTGGGTGGGGTTATGAGGTTTCAAAAATTGTCTCTCTTGACTGACTACAGGCAAATATTTTTAATTTTATTCTGCACTAGTTCTGTTGATCAACACGCTTAGATTTTCAAGCATCCCTCATAAACTTTTATCAAAGTTCCCTATTTAACACTAGAATTACCAAATCTTACAAAAAAACTTGTAATCCCAGCCCACCCTAAATCTGTTTGCACCTTTCCGTCAGCATCTTTTGTGTTGTAAATGTGTTGATCAAAACAAGCAGCCTGCTATCCCATTCCCCTGCCCACCAGGGCGATCTTTGCCTAGTTCGCAAAGAAGATTCTCAGCGCTCAGTGTTTATCTTGGAGTGAAGTACTGGAGTTGTATTGGTAATATATCGCCATTTGGAATACATACATTTCATGTGTGTTCCATGTCTACAACAATCTATGTAAACACATCATTAAGATTCATTCAAACAGGTAACATCTTGATTTGTTGACCTATGTTCAAATCTATTTGAGTATTTAGACCTTATTTTAGGCTAATTTGGCAGTCTTGAATTACTAGCACTAGAATACCACTAGCACTATCACTAGAATTACCAAAGCCTACGAAAAAACTCGTAATCCCGGCCCACCTTAAATCCATTTGCAACGTGTTTTGTGTTGTAAATGTGTCGATCTATGGCAAGCCAAATTATTATTTAAAGATATCTTGAAAACATTTAAAGATATCTTGAAATATTTAGAGATATCTTTAAATGTTTTCAAGATATCTTTAAATGTTTTAAAGACATCTCTGAATGATAATTTGACTTGCCATAGTCGATCAGCACAAGCAGCAAGCAGCCTGCTATCCCATCCTCCCACCAATGCAGAAAGGGCAGAAAATTCTCTCAGCTCAAATCTGTTTACCTGCATGTGACTTGCCTGGAGTTGTAAAGGGTAAATAATATATCGTTATTTGAAATACATACATTTCATGTGTGTTCCATGCCTACGACAATCTATGTAAACACATTATTAACCCTTTAACCGCCAACTCCCTAAATATTCCCCATGCCAGGAGAAATCTGAACAATTTTCGTTTTTTTACTTTACATTTATTCAAGCAGTATTTACCTGCTGAAATACCTGCTGAAATGTTTCAAATAAATGGTCAATCAAAGGACGTAGCTTGAACAAGCGGTCACGGTTTGGATCTTTCATATCTGGCTCAGATAACGGGCAGCAGTCCAGTTGAGATGCTGGGGACACACCCACTCATCGCCATCAACCGATGCGTCGTCATTCACAGTATCATGCAGCGCACATTGTTGATCATCATTGTCGCTAAAATCTTCTTCAGAACTGCTACAATTATGATCAGAATTATTGTCCAAAATCGCCTGCAAAACCTCACTTGAAGTCAGTTTACGTTTCGTCATATTCACAGCTTTCACTTTCGAATCACATCACGTGAGCGGCCAATACAACCGCAGAGTTGTCGAAATACAACGTAGTAATAATACCCACGCCAAACTGTCAGTTATACTACGCGCCAGGCATTCACATAACCACAGGCAAATGTGCCGGATAATTCCGGCAGTAAGGCGTCAGCAATAAAGCTACGATGCCGGATATATCCGGCAGAGGGCGGTTAAGGGGTTAAAATAGAAATGTTTTTCATGTTTTAGTAATAAATGACAAAATGTAGACATGAACTATATAATGTGTGAAAGCTGAAGTCCAAATATCAAATATACAGTTTCACAAAAGGTACAAGTATAACAAAACAAATGCGCTTTTATCCAAGGATATAACTGCAGAAAAAGAACTTGCGTTAAGGTGTGACATTGACACGCTCTTAATACAACCCCTTTGGTGGCTCAGTGGCAAGAACTGCTGACTGGTAATCAAGAGGTCGCTGGTTTGATCCTGGACGATTACATTTTTGAGAAGTGAGCTGCTCTTATATTCTTACTATTATAGAATAAAAAATTACATTTGATTTCAGTCTGTAATAGCCGGTGTAAATTTATGGTACTTATAAAAGTTAGCTTTTTTTCTTTAATTCAGTTTTATTCTCCCAGTCACGTTTACACTCCCCCTGATCTGACACTACTAGTTTTCAAATAAAAACGTGCTATAACAGAAGTGAACTCAGATGAGGACAAGGGTTCTGCATCGGAGAAAGACAACAGAAGCCCTCCCCTCCCCACAAGAAACATCCACTCACATATAAGAACAAAGCAGCTGCACCAGGCGTAAAGGTGAAAGATGGCACCGTTTGGATGCAGTAACAGGTCAGGTGTCATCCTGCCAGTCAGTCTGCCCCACACCTGTCCTTCAAAGAAAAAAAGCAGGGCTTACAGAGCTCGTCAAGGTATCATGCAAATTTCTGTTTGCGATTATGTTTTGTGATGGTCTTTACATAAAAAACATTGATATGTTACTTATATAAAAGCCAGATTGAATTTATTTACCTTGATTTATTTACTTATCTTCCAACAGTGTAAAGTCACAAGTAAACTGCAGAGCTTCCTGTGCTTGATCAACAAGGGCACGATGACACAGTACACGTTACAGAATAACCCAATATTTAATTTACTGTTTTAATTCCATTGATTCTTCTTCTTCTTCTGTATCCATTACCAGTTTTACAAGTGGTCACAATTGTTTTTGACAAGACTTTACCAATAGGGGTGGGTTCGGCATGATTTTTACAGCCAGATGCCTTTCCTGACGCTAACCCTTACCATTTACCCTGGCCTGGAACCAGCTCCAAAATGGTGTTTTTTGGTTGTTGGCGATTATTTCTGTTACACAAAACTTTTTAATGAACTAACCACAATAATTTATTATGTACAGTGTTTTTTGCAAGTGTTTTATGCAACTGTTTTTTAAACCTGTTTTGTATTAGAAATTAATTACTGAGATATTTCTGCTAGAATAATATTAATATGTTTGATGGAAATTTAATAAATTGTGATTAATATGAAGTTAATTTTGTTTAAATATTTTAATCAGGATTACATTTTTTAATCAACATAGCATCAGGGGTTAGAATATAAAGAAGTGATATGAGAAGT